>NC_134691.1:22970289-23142789 GCF_050947455.1 Rhinoderma darwinii
TACGTGTCAAAGTAACATCCATATGAATGCCAGGACCTAATGTTTCCCAGCAGAACATTGTCAAGATCATCACACTGCTCTTGCCGGCTTGTCTTCTTCCCATAGTACATCCTGTGCCATCTCTTCCGCAGGTTAGCGACACACACGCACCCAGCCACCCATATAATGTAAAAGAAAACGTGATTCATCAGACCATGCCGTCTTCTTCCATTGCTCTATTGTCCAGTTCTGATGCTCACGTGCCTATTGTATGTACTTTCGGCAGTGGACGGGTCAGCTTGGGCACTCTGACCAAAAATGCAGCAAATTGCGATGTTCTGCGTGTTCTAACACCTTTCTATCATAGCCAGAAGTAACTTTTTTCAGCAATTTGTGCTACAGTAGATCTTCTGTTGGATCGGACCAGACAGGTTAGCCTTCACTCCCCAGATGTATCAATGAGCCTTGGGCATCTATGACCCTGTTGCCGGTTCACCAGTTGTCCTTCCTTGGACCACTCTTGGTAGCTACTAACCACTGCATACTGAGAACACCACACAAGACTTTCCTTTTGGAGATGTTCTAACCCAGTCATCTAGCCATCACAATTAGCTGCCAAAGTCGCTCATATCCTTACACTTGCCCATTTTTCCTGCTTACAACTCATCAACTTAAAGAACTGACTGTTCACTTGCTGCCTTATATTTCCCCCCACTCCTTGTCAGATGTCATTGTAACGAGATAAACCATGTTATTCAATTCACCTGTCGGTGGCATCAATGTTATGGCTGATCGGTGTATGTATATGTGATAAATGATTGCAATTAGTCCAGAAAGAGCAGTTTCTTTCCAGCGATTCTCCGCTCTGGCTCATTATGGGGGTCCTAATCAGGGGCCCCCCTCTCTGATGCCCATATGCCATAATATATGGAAAGTGGTTGTCCTGATAAGAAAACTCCTTAATTACCATTTCTAATAGTGAGTATTAGGGTATGTTCACACGGCGGGGGTCCGTAACGGCTGAAATTACGGGGATGTTTCAGCATGAAAACATCCCCGTAATTTCAGCCGTACCGGCATGTGCAGGCGCTTGAACGCCGCGTCAATTACGGCCGTAATTAGCGCTGCTATTCATTGGAGTCAATGAATAGCGGCTCCAATTACGGCCAAAGAAGTGACAGGTCACTTCTTCTACGCGGGCGTCTATTTACGCGCCGTCATTTGACAGCGGCGCGTAAATATACGCCTCGTGTGAACAGACAAACGTCTGCCCATTGCTTTCAATGGGCAGATGTTTGTCAGCGCTATTGAGGCGCTATTTTCAGACGTAATTCGGAGCAAAAACGCCCGAATTACGTCCGTAAATAGGCCGTGTGAACATACCCTTATTCTTCCCATGTAAATCATGCCTTAGGCCTCAATCACATTGGTATATTTCATGTCCCTAGTAGTTCCCTATTTTAAAGGTCTCAAATACATAGGTTATGTTGCTTAATGCACCTGTTCTCACGTCCATAGTTTTTTTTTACATTTGTATTGTTCATATTAATACTATATTTTCCCCATAAAAGTCAAACTAATATGCACCCTCTTATTATGATGTGTATTTATATCCGTATTTAAATTTTCATTTGATCCATATTTTTCAGCAATGAGAGGAACTAAAGCTGAAATATTGCTGAATATAACCAAGACACAGACAGCTCTGAAGGACACAGCATGTCCATGCATTACACAGACATCCCATTGATTGTGTAATGATTTATTTCCCCTGTCGTGGTGTTGTAGGGAAATTGAGCACTTGTTCTTCCACAGATTACAGTTGATTGCTCGGTGATACACTCTGTGACCAGCCAATAGTCTATACCAGGGGCATAACTAGGAAAGCCTGGGCCCCATAGCAAACTTTTGACTGCCCCCCATAGGTGCCACACAGCCCCCCTTATAGTTAGTGCCCCCTGTAGATACTGCCCCCTGTAGATTGTGCCATACAGCCCCCCTGTAGACAGTACTATACAGCCCCACATGTAGACAGTGTCACACCTCACTTGTAGCTATCGCCCCACACCTCCCCTTTCTAGATAGTGACATACAGATATCGCCATAAAGCGCTACACACAGACCCCTGTATATTGCGCCACACACAGACCCCTGTAGATTGTGACACACACAGCCTCCTGTAGATAGCGCCACACAGCCCTCCCCCTTGTAAATAGTGCCATACAGCCCCCCTACTAGATAGTGGCATACAGCCCCCCTAGTAGATAATGCCATGCAGCCCTCCTTAGTAGTGCCACATAGCCCCCCTTCAATATAGTGCCACACAGCCACCCTTGTATATAATGCCACACAGCCCTCCCCTTGTATAGTGCCACACAGCGCCCTGTAGATAGTGCCACACAGCCCCCCTTGTATATAGTGCCACACAGCCCCCCTTGTATATAATGCCACCAAGACCTCCCCTTGTATATAGTGCCACACAGCCCCCATCCCTTGTAGGTAGTGCCACACAGCCCCCATCCCTTGTAGATAGTGCCACACAGCCCCCTGTAGATAGTGCCAGTCACAGAGCCCTGTAGATTGTGCCATACACAGACCCCTGTAGATAGTGCCACACACAGACCCCTGTAGATTTCGCAACACAGCCCTTCCCCTGTAAAGGGCAGAACAGCCCCCCTAGTAGATAGTGGCACACAGACCCCCCTTAGTAGTGCCACACAGCCCCCCTTGTATATAGTACCACACAGACCCCCTTTGCATATAGTGCCACACTGCCCCCTTGTATATAGTGACACCCTGCTCCCCACTTGTATATAGTGCCACCCTGCTCCCCCCTGGTATATAGTACCACCCTGCTCCCCATCTTGTATATAGTGCCACCCTGCTCCCTCCCTTGTATATAGTGCTACCCTGCTCCCGCCATGTATACAGTGTCACCCTGCTCCCCCCTTGTATACAGTGCCACACAGCCCCCTCCCTTGTAGATAGTGCCACACAGCGCCTTTTAGATAGTGCCAGACACAGAGCCCTGTAGATTGCGCCACACACAGCCCCTTGTAGATAGTGCCACACACAGACCCCTGTAGATTACAAGGGGTAGGGCTGTGTTGCGCAATCTACAGGGGTCTGTTTGTGGCACTATCTACTAGGGGGCTGTATTGCACTTTACAAGAGGGAGGGCTGTGTTGCGCAAAGTAAAATACAGCCCCCTAGTAGATAATGCCACACAGTACCCCCCTTAGTAGTGCCACACAGCCCCCCTTGTATATAGTGCCACACAGCCCCCCTTGTATATAGTGCCACAGAGCCCCCCTTGTATATAGTGCCACCCTGCTCCCCCTTGTATATAGTGCTACCCTGCTCCCGCCATGTATACAGTGTCACCCTGCTCCCCCCTTGTATACAGTGCCACACAGCCCCCTCCCTTGTAGATAGTGCCACACAGCGCCTTGTAGATAGTGCCAGACACAGAGCCCTGTAGATTGCGCCACACACAGCCCCTTGTAGATAGTGCCACACACAGACCCCTGTAGATTACAAGGGGTAGGGCTGTGTTGCGCAATCTACAGGGGTCTGTTTGTGGCACTATCTACTAGGGGGCTGTTTTGCACTTTACAAGAGGGAGGGCTGTGTTGTGCAAAGTGCAATACAGCCCCCTAGTAGATAATGCCACACAGTCCCCCCCCTTAGTAGTGCCACACAGCCCCCCTTGTATATAGTGCCACACAGCCCCCCTTGTATATAGTGCCACACAGCCCCCCTTGTATATAGTGCCACCCTGCTCCCCCTTGTATATAGTGCCACCCTGCTCCCGCCTTGTATATAGTGCCACCCTGCTCCCCCTTGTATATAGTGCCATCCTGCTCCGACCATTGTATATAGTGCCACCCTGTCCCCCCCTTGTATATAGTAACACTCTGCTTCCCCCTTGTAAATAGTGCCACCTTGCCCCCCCTGTATATAGTGCCACACAGCTCCCCCCAACAAAATATATATACTATACTTACCTTGCCCGTTCCTGCGACGGATGGAGCGCTGCACATCCTGCGGGCGGGACACTTGCGCAGGCCAGTGTGATGCAGTGACGTCATCATGCCGGCCTGTGCAGGGAGTCTTCCCAGCACCTTATAGGCTGCCGGCCTAACGTGGCCTGCAGCCTAGAGTGATCAATTGTATCTGCGTCCTGAGGACGTAGATACAAGTGAATGTGGCTGTCGCTAGCACCTGGGCCCCCTCCAGTGCTAGCGAAGCCACCGGGTATGAGGGGGCCAATGCTGCCTGGCCTATAAATGTTAGGGGCCGGGCGGCGCGGGCCCCGTAGTGGCGTCGCTACTGCTGTAGCAGCCATAACGGTTGCAAGCAGCGCCAGCGGGCATGGGGGGCCCGTGACAGCGGGTGGCACGGGCCCCCTCATGCCGCGAGCCCCGGCTCTACAGCGGTAGTAACGCCACTGGCCTACACAAAGAAGGATTGTCCAAAGCATCCCTTTAAGGATAAAATGCAGTATTTGTACACTCACATGGCGCCGGCCTGTGTTTGCCTACACTTAACATTTCACCAAATGGCAGAAATCACATGAAAGAGACTTATCTTGATATCCCTTATCTCCATACTCGCTGATAAGGCTCTTTGAAGTCTATGCTGGTTTAAGATTATATTCTCATTTTAGAAATAGAATACGCTGCAGAGTCCTACGATACAGTATTCGGCATAAAATAACTCTGCAGGTGAGGCCTTCTTATTGCAATCACGCAGGGTCCCTCTAGATAGACGAGATACAGAACACTACAAGGAGCCATTATTAAATCACATTTCAGATATCTGCTTCCAGCTGAAGTGTGAAGAAGGCAGCAAATCTATAAGAATCTTTTTTGGCTTGTAGTTCCCGTTAACACTGCATAGTTCTCTGCATAACCTGCTCTTCAGCTCAATTATATCTTGAAGAGCAGCAGTGTGAATGTATAAGCTGCCTTAGATGGAAGAAGGCACTTCAGTGATAAGCAGCTTTATGGCATTTGCCCTGATGTTAGTGGCACACACGGGATAGGGTGGTCATCTCTGGTGATTAAAGGGGTTGTACCAGAACTGAAAATGATCACCTCTTCACAGGATAGGTAATAATTTTCTGATCAATGGGGCCCCACTGCTGGAACCACCTTACTGCTCAACTACAGTGAGTAGAACATTGAATAGAGCAGTGATCGAGAATGTGCTGTCACTCTTTTCAAAGTCCAAGGAAATGACAGAAACAGCTGAGTACAGCGCTCGGCTGTTTCCGCCATTATCATCGACATTGAATGGAGCGGTGGGCGCATGCTCAACCACCTCTTCAGTCAAGCTCATCCTCACTGCTAGGGGTGCAGTGAGTAGGAATGGCAGGCCTCGGAATTGGTGGTGGTCCAAGCTGTGGGGCCCCAGAAATCAGACAATTATCACCTATCCTGTAGACAGGTGATCATTTTTCATTCTATGAATTCCCCTTTAAGTAGTTTAGAGGCCCCCCCCAGTGATCCAATGTGCTTCCAGTGTGACCCTAACAATCTAGTAGTAATCTATGGGTATCGTACTGACTGCTGTTAACACTTCTATGAGCCAATCTGTTACAGGTGGATCAACTATAGCCTGCCACTGGGTAAGTTGTCAACATATTACACAAAAATTGGCTGGTGCTGCCAACCAACATCTATTGAGAGAATAGGGGTCCCTGACTTACGTTTTGCCAGGTGGGATAGCCAAAAATGAATGGAGAGGTGGATGCACATATGAGAAGATCTCTCCATTCAAGTCTGTGGGAGTTGCGGAAACAGCTGTTCTCCAGATAGGTAGGGTTTCCAAAAGTGGGACCCCTACCTATCAGATATTCAAGGCACATCCTGTGGACATGCCATAAATTACTAAAATGGGAAAATCCTAATAATCTGCCCATACATATTAGATAAATATCATCAGTTCCCAACAATTTTAGTGGGTTCCACCAACATCCCTGCTGTTGAGGGAAAGCAAGGATCTGGATCTGTTAGATTTAAACATGCCTGATCATTTGTGACATACGCTGGCAGAGGTATCTGGCAGTGTCATACCGTCTAAGAACGCTGTTGGCCAAACTGACCATAGGCGGCCACTAAGCCTGGTATCTAAAACTCTGACTCAGACCAAGGACAAACAACATTGATCCCTCCCACCTGCCTGGCACGAGAGTCAAGTCAAAGGAGCATTTTGTGTGTTTACCTAATTCACAAAAGACAAGTGTTTGACTGCTGTATAGTATTGATTTCTTTCACCGTTTTACACTAGAAAATAAACATATACTGTAACTAATGCCTGAAATTGCCCACTTAAATCTCAGAAAAGCACTGCAGATGCCATATAACAGATTTCTTGTGAAAGGGCCGACACGTCTTAACTACTTAGCAACCATGGAATCTGTAGACTATGCTGTATCCATTACTACAGATAATGGTGTGTGAGTACTTGACAACCTACCTGTAAATTTTCACCACCAGTATGTTTCTGAGCTATAGACGTACAATTACAGGCAGATGTTATTTTTATGTTCTTTTAACTTGGTTACAAGAAGATTTTATTTCTACAAAACCTGCTCCAGTTCCCCTTCATCACATAGAAGAAGAATATTACTCATTATTATCCATACGACTTAACCCCGTGTTTTTTACAATGGGGTCCTATGCGCGACGTATCCCTCTGTATGCCCATACAGTGTGATATGTATCCTTACGTGAGACGTATGCGCTAGGAAATTCTACCGATGTAGGCCGATGTGATGTGAACAGACCCTTAGGCCTCATGCACACGACCGTAGCCGTGTGCACGGTCGTGATTTCCGGGTCTGCCGGCCACGGAGTGAGTCGCGAGCCGCCCGCAAATCGCGGGCTGTGCACATGGCCGCGGCCATTATTTTCAATGAGCCCGGACCGCAGAACACGGCCGTAATAAGGCTTGCCCGTTCTTTCTGCGGTCCGGGGCCATGCACGGACCGTGAAAACCACGGTCGTGTGCATGGCCCCATAGAAATTAATGGGGCCGCAATTTTCCCGTGCATTTTCGGGGGAATTGCTGCCGCAAAAGGACGTTCGTGTGCATGGGGCATTACAGTTTGCTTACATCTTTCTAGCACCGATTGGGTTAAGTTTGACAAGTAGCTCCCTTCTTTAATCTTTTCAGGATTTTGCATATAGGGATTTTCCTTAATCTGATTTTGCCGGTGCTTATTTTTCCTGAGGCCTAGGAATTTCTGAGGAGCTTTATTGTTATAATAACATGAAATACTCTGTGGGAAATGAGCTGATGCAAATCCTCTGTACTACGTGTTAGAGAGTAAAGTCCCTGCCATTAATGAAGTGTCCTTACTACTCCTATATAGTGCACAGGTTCCAATAACCACACATTATATTGCAAATCAGACATACAGATAAAGCTTTGGGTCAGGTTTAGATTTCCAACTGCTTCTAACTTAAACTAGAATTAACATAAAGACATAAGATCTGTCAACAGCAATTATTGTGCTTGCTGATGGTTTCCATGTACCAGCTATTTTTTGCTAAACAGTTCAACCTGAAAACTAAATTTTACTGTATTATTTTATTTACGTGATACACAGAGGAATAAGTTAGGCTGTGTTCACACTGCCAACAGGGGCTTCATTGGCATTGCCGTCAGATTTATGGGAAGAATAGCGTTACATGCAGTGCTATTTTTCCTATGAAAACTACAGACACCACAAGGGAACCCGATGGACCCCATTGCATGTGAATGTGGTTCCTCGGGCGCGGACTGTATCCATTGTGCAACGGATCTGGCTATGCATTGTGATTTCGTTATAAACAGAAGCCATGGCACAAGTGTGAACATAGCCTTAGGTTACACATTAAGCTCTGCTATATCTATGTATTCGCAATCACTGTTCACTCTAAGCTGTGCGCTTTGGACACGATAGAGTTAAAATTCCAAATCCTGCAGTTAGGTACAACTGCTATTAGGCTCGTCAACCTTATTCGATTCTTTTATGCCATGTTCACACGTTGCGGTAACAACGCATTTTTTGCTGCGAATTTCACAAAATTGTGGCCAAAAAACACAAAACAATCGTGACGGGTGAACACATATATTCATACGGTGCCTTCCATTCGCAATTTATTGCTGCAATTACAACGGAATCGCCCAAAAAAAACGCAGCATTTTGCCGCAACCTAGCTGTAATCGTGGCAATAAACTGTGAGTTGACCGCACCGTGTGTATATACCGTATTTCATTCCTTTCCAGGGCGCACAACTTAGAGGGAGCACTTCCCAATGGAAGCACTTTCCATATAAACATGTTTGGCTGCTCTATATTATTGCTCAGCACTTGTCTCATCTTTTACCTTATCTCTCTCTCTTCTCAAACTTTTTAAAAGAAAATCAATAATTTACATCAAATATAAAACCAGTAGAAAATAATGTCAAATATTCATGTGTGGAAACAACAATGGCTGAGAATTCCCCGCTCTGTGGTCCCCTTCAGAACCATGTTACTTCAAGTAGCTGTCACTTTGGATCAGATTGAACTATGATTAAAGTAAGTGAACTCGTCTACAGGTCGGCTAGTTAATGTATACTTGACCTAGTTTTCTTGCTGAGGAAAAACCCAAGTGATATACCCGAGGCTTTCAAGTCAGCAAAACATCAGTAAAGGGAAAAATGTCTAAAATGTCTCTGATCGCAGAAGGTGGGGAATCGTCTTCTCACCCTTCATGTATTGTTCTTGAGCTGTCTGGGTGTCTATCTTCTAGGTCATGTGCGACTAATACACGATACACGGCGGCCTGTAGAGCAAATGAGAAAAAGGTTTAAGATAAGAAATAACAAGGGACTCTGGCTGTCATTATGGAGGCTCAGTGGATGGTCACTGTCTCTAGGGGCACGTTGTTATTGACTTTGAAAGGAATTGGGGTGGTCTCCTCTTTGTGACAGGAGGAGCTGACTAACTCTCTTTGTTTGTAGTATTTTGTGAGTCATAATGGGGGTACTATGACTGGTCACTCTCTGTGGGGACACTATGATATTGACTAATAATAATCTTTATTTATATAGCGCCAACATATTACGCAGCACTTTACAATTTAGAGGGGACATGAAACAAACAATATCAGACATTACATAGTGACAAAGTTCATTTACAATTCAAACCTGGGGAGTGAGGACCCTGCTCGCAAGAGCTTACAATCTATGAGGACATAAGGGAGACACAAAGTGTAACAGTGTTTGTTCTGTACAATGGTCCGGCCATTTTTATACACATGCGGTGGTGACATAAAGCTGCATGAGCCGGTCACCAGCCAGTATCCGTGTATGATGGACATGAAGAGAAGGAGTGTGAGGGAATCTTATTCTGATGACTAATCTAAAAGGAGGGCCATGGAAAGGAGTCAGATTAGGGAATGTTATAGGCCTGTCTAAATAGATGTGTTTTCAGGGAACGTTTAAAACTGTGGATATTGGGAATTAATCGGATTGTCTGGGGTAGCACATTCCAGAGGACGGGTGCAGCACGAGAGAAATCTTGGAGACGGGAGTGGGAGGTTCGGATTATGGAGGATTCTAATCTAAGGTCGTTGGCAGAATGTAGAGCCCGAGTAGGGTGGTGGACAGAGATGAGGGAGGAGATGTAAGGAGGTGCAGCACTGTGGAGAGCTTTGTGGGTGAGAGTAATAAGTTTGAATTTTATTCGGAAGGGGATGGGCAACCAGTGCAGTGACTGGCACAGATTAGAGGCGTTGGTGTAGCGGTTGGTCATAAAGATGAGCCTGGCTGCTGCATTGAGGATAGATTGGAGAGGGGAGAGTTTAGTGAGGGGAAGACCGACTAGTAATGAGTTACAGTAGTCAAGACGAGAGTGAATCAGAGCAACAATGAGAGTTTTGGCGGTTTCCTCCGTAAGAAAAGAGCGGATTCTGGAGATGTTTTTGAGGTGAAAATGACAGGAGCGTGAAAGTGATTGTATGTGAGGAGTAAAGGAAAGATCTGAGTCAAAAATAACCCCGAGACAGCGGGCGTGCTGCTTAGGAGTGATGGTAGTGCCACACACAGAGATAGAGACATCAGGTTTAGGGAGGTTAGTAGATGGTGGGAACACAAGGAGCTCAGTTTTAGAAAGATTCCGTTTCAGATAGAGAGAGGACATGATGTTAGAGACAGCGGACAGACAATCACTGGTGTTCTGTATTAGAGCAGGGGTGATGTCACGGGAAGAGGTATATAATTGGGTGTCATCAGCATAGAGATGGTACTGGAAGCCAAACCTGCTGATGGTTTGTCCAATAGGAGCTGTGTAGAGAGAAAAGAGCAGCGGACCTAGGACTGATCCCTGAGGAACCCCCGATAGCAAGGGGAAGAGGAGAAGAAGTGGAACCAGCAAATGACACACTGAATGAGCGGTCAAAGAGATAGGAGGAAAACCAAGAGAGAGCCGCGTCCTTGAGGCCAATAGAGTGGAGCATGTTAAGTAGGAGTTTGTGGTCTACAGTGTCAAAGGCTGCAGAGAGATCCAAAAGAAGCAGGAGAGAGGATTTACCGTCCGATTTAGCCGCCAAGAGATCATTTGAGACTTTAGTAAGGGCAGTTTCTGTGGAGTGTAGAGTGCGGAAACCAGATTGTAAGGAGTCAAGAATGGAGTTAGCAGAGAGATAGCGGATAAGGCGAGAGTAGACCAAGCGTTCCAGGAGTTTGGAGATGAAGGGCAGATTAGAGACTGGTCGGTAGTTAGCAGCGCTGGATGGGTCAATAGTTGTTTTTTTCAGTAATGGGTTTATAATGGCATGTTTAAAAGCGGAGGGAAAGATACTAGAGGAAAGAGAGAGGTTAAATATTTTAGTCAGGTGACTAGTGACAGCTGGGGAGAGGGACTGGAGGAGGTGTGAGGGGATAGGGTCACTTGGACAGGTAGTAGGACGAGAAGAGCCTCGAGACTTCTTCTTCAGTTATTGGGTCAGATGCTGAGAGTGAAGAAGAGGGAGTGCGGGAGGAAAGGGGATCGATGTTACTAGGGGACTGGGAGATAATATCATGCCGGATGTTGTCAATTTTAACTTTAAAATAATTGGCCAGGTCTTCAGCACAGAGATCTGTGATCGGCGTCTGCACTTTAGGACTAAGGAGGGAGTGAAAAGTATCAAAGAGTCATTTTGGATTATTAGATAGTGTGGAGATGAGAGAAGTGAAGTAGACTTGTGTGGCGCGGTGAAGGGCAGAGTTGTAAGTTTTGAGCATAAATTTGTAATGGAGGAAATCTGCATCCAAATGCGATTTTCTCCACAGTCGTTCGGCACATCTCAAGCACCGCTGAAGAAAGCGGGATTGAGGCGTGTGCCAGGGTTGTCGTCATCTTTGTCGGGTGGTTCGGAGTGTAGGGGGGGGGCTGCTTCATCCAATGCATTTTTGAGAGTGTTATTGTAAAGTTTGGCAGCCAGATTGGGACAGGAGACGGAAGAGATAGGGGACAATGATGACTGTAGACTGTCTATGAGTTTCACAGTGTTAATGGCATGTAGATTTCTGTATGTCTGATATGTAGGGGTGACCTGAGGAGGCAGAGAATATTTGATAGTAAAGGAGAGAAGATTGTGGTCAGAGAGCGGGAGAGGAGAGTTAATAAAGTCAGAAACTGAGCAGAGCCGGAAGAAGACCAGGTCAAGCGAATGCCCGTCTTTGAGGGCACTCAGTGGTGTCTACTTATCTACTTTCTGTAAGAGAATCTTGGCTGCTCGTTATGGGGGTACTCTGACTTGTCGTGGCCTGTGGGGGCACTCTGGTTGTCATAAGAGCACTCTGGCTGTTTTTATGGGAGGATTCGGGCTCATCAGTGACTGTGGCATGACATTGGCTTTCATTATGTGGGTAATCTGGCTAATCACTGACTGGGGGCATTCTGGCTGTCATTATATCAACTAACTGGCTGTTATTGAATAAGGGGAAACTTGGATAAATCACAGTTTTGTGGGGCACATTTGGGGTCTGTGCCTTCGATTGAGAAACGGAATTGTGGCATGTAAGTAAATAGGGCAATTAGCTCACGATTCATGGTGCCTACTAAGGGTTTATGGCCCATTTATAATTGAGCATTTATGGTGCTTATTGATCATCCCTGCTGTTATCCGCCTCAGAGAGTTGACATGGATGCAGCTCAGGACCCTCTTCCCCCATCACACATTTTCTTTTTAGTAATAAAAAGTTAACCAAAGGGTAACAATGACTATCAGGCCTTATCCATGTCTGTATTATGGGGTAATATATGTTTAGCTCAGGAGATAGGATCATATGGTTCTATTAGGGGTTTGAATTAAAAACCTTTATCAATCACATTTGAAGCTAAATATACGGCTCTGCCTCAATAAGGTCTTAGGCTGTATTGATACCTCTGTAATAATGGTCACTGTGAACACTGTATATATTGCTTTTCATCAGTAGGATCGGATCTCCTCTAAGAAAATACTTACCCAAAGACGAGATTCCCCTGTTGTCCTCTGATGGAATCAAATTAATTTTCGGCAAGAAGTTTACCTGATCGCCAATGAACTGTTCATATAGAAGTGTGAATAAAGGCTTAGGAAATTAAGGGACAGGTTCCTTTTAAATCTTTTTGAAGGATTTCCACCAATAGCATTTATGCGTTAAAGGGGTTGTCTTATGATGACAATTATTTTTCTGAAATGAAGTTGGCCCAGTGATCAACTGATCGCCACAGGTTTTGTAATTCTCAACAATTGATATCTCCAGGGAAGTGGTGACTGGCTCCAACTACTGGGGAAATGTACTATTACATGCCATCCATTATAAATTGGTCTGCCAGAAAGAGAGCGGCTCTTTGTTAGGAGCTCTGACTAATAGAAGGATGTTGCATATACCCTAATAGGGCATACGGAAATGGATTGCCCTATTCAGACAACTCCTTTAAGTCTATGGTGTAGCCATTGTGTATATGTAATGCTATGTATTTACATTCATTTATGACCTTCCCTGGTATGATAAATTACGTGTCATTCCTTTTTTTAGGTAGCGTTTGCAGCTGATATTTTTTGCCACAATGTTGTGTAAACTCTGCCCTGCATTCCTGGTCATTCTATAGATGGGTGATGGCTATTAGCAGCTGTCCCATACATTCCATAACACAGAATCTTGATTCATTCCTACTAGAGGCAGCCATGGAATCTGAGCTGACCGGCCCCGGATGTAAAGCTGAATTGGGCATTGGGTAGGTGAACTGGAAGGCCAGCAATACAGGACATTGCCTGATACAAGATAGTTATAAAGGAGAAATAATTAAAGGGCAATTCTACATTCTAAATCAATGATGCAGAATTAATATCCTAAAAGACTATGGAGTATATTAACATACCAGAAAAATTAGAGCATATAGCCAGACATATATAAGAATATAACAATTTTATTACATAAATATAACATACACTTAAAAAACATGTAATTACAAGACTCTAGTACAGACAATGTGGTATTGTAGGCCCCAACATGGAAGTTACTGAATAAAATGTAATGACTATATTGCGATGACTAACCGCAAAATACATATTCTGGACCACAGTGGGTTCTACCTTGATAGCCCCTAGTACCCTCTAGTATCCCATACACATTATAAACCAGTAGAAACAGGGGAGAGGCAAAAGAAGGTATCAATGCATGCAGATAACAGTCAAAAGACAGGTTTACCCATTACAGCAAAAGAGCGTCCAAAACCGTGTCGGGTCTGCCACAAAGACTGCAACGCGCGTTTCGCTATGATTGCTTCCTATGGGGTAAAAAAAAAAAAAGAAGACCCACGTCCATCTAGTTCAACCTATTATCGTGCAATTGATCTCGAATAGTATTTCCCAACCTGTGGCTCTGTTTCAAAAAGCCAACTCTCAGCATTAATGGCCTGCGGCTGTCAGGGTATGATTAGAGTTGTAGTTTTGCAAGAGCTAGAGAGCAACAGCTTGGGGAACACTGATTTGTGGGAAGGCAAAACAACCCCTATGAGGTATGTTCTAGAGGGCCAGTTGTGGACCCCCTAAGATACCAGGGCCCATGATTGACTCCAACCTCTGCACCCCTATAGTTACTGTTCTGCCTGGATCAACTATCTCATTTATCTTTATCACAGGTAAGTTATAATATTATGTCCAGCATCCATACTCCAGTTAAAATCATTCAACAGAGAGTTCAATAGAGACATTGCTCTTACAGTAAAGAAACCCTCCTATTCTGATGGTAAATCCTTTTTTCCTCTATATGAAATGGATGACCCCTTGTTATATTTACAGGCCTAGGTATGAAAAGATCATTGGACAGATCTGTATTAACCACTGATGTACATACAAGTAGCCGTCTTTACCTTGACTTTTAACGCATTAAATAATCAATGGCTAGATAATCTTGACTTTTTCAATGACTTTTTCAATGGCTTTTGTTGTGTGACATCACGCTGCAGCAAGTTATCAGAATCAAGTTAAAGATGGCTACATCTGTATTTATACATAGTAATATTGTCGCCTTTTTTTCCAAAATAACGCTGCAATGCACCTATTCCAGTAATTATATTGGCGCTCACCTCCAACCCTTCTCTAGCTCTTATTTGTTTCTGCAAAGGTGCCCAAAACTGTGACGAATATTTTTCATATGTGGTCTGAAACGTATTTTATGTAAGGGTTGAACAATATTATCATCATGTACATCTATCCCCGGTTTGATCCATCCTATCATTTTATTTTCCTTGGCAGCAGCTGCCTGACATTAGTTGCTAAAGTTCATTTCGATGTCTGCTTGTCACTTTTAATGTCAGTTTTACAATTCAATATGTAATTTCATCCCACATAACCGTATGTCACGTTGGGTATGTGGACCCACTGGGCCGTACCGCCTTGACGGTTTGGCAGCTGGCCAACAGGACACAGGTCACAGTCTATAGTTCGTATAGTGTACCTGTGGCAGCTCGGACAGTAGCAAGACAGGCTCGGCTGGGACTAGGTAGCAGGCAGACGTCAGGCGTGGTGTAGCAGGACAGGCGTGGTATACAGCACAGCACGACTTCAGCTCAGCACGGCACTTCACCAAGATAGCACGGGATACAGGTACAGGAACGGGGAACACTGGGAACTGGGAAACACTAGGAGACCATTTGCTTAGACAAACTTTGGGTATGACAACAACGCTCAGGCATCGGAGGGAGGGGCTGAGCCCTTCTTCTAGTCCAGGGTGCTCATGGGCTAATTTTGACATTAACTCAGGTGCGCGCACTGGCCCTTTAGGAGCGGGCACCATCGTGCGCGCGCACCCTACGGGACCCGGCTGAGGTAAGCAGAAGTGAGTGCTGGCATCTCCTGAGGAGGAGACTGGGGCCAGTGCTCACAGACCCCTGGCTGCGGCCGTCAGGAGGTGAGTGAGCCTGGCGGCCCGCGACCATGGATATGACACCGTACACTTATCATCATTGAATACTCAGTCATAAACTTTATTGGACACTTCTTTACCAAAGTCTCAAGTCACTCTGAAAAATGCTACTATCATCTTTTGTGTTAATTATGCTAAATATATATTGTCTGCAGATATTAACATTTTACTCTGTAAGCCTAAGTAATTCCTAAATACATTAAAAAGAGGGGCCAATACTGATCCCACTCGTAACTGTGTTCCAACCCGAATATAGAAATATTATTATGTGGTAACTTTTTCACTGTATAATTTAGGGGTATATTATGATACATTGAAAATTTACTTATAGCTATGTAGCCTTTGAGACCTGCAACATCAATGAGGCCCACGCATCTGAGAAACAAGCAGGGAGGGGGGGGGGTGAGGTGCAAAATTTGCCCTGGTGCCCATAGGACTCTAGTTACGCGACTGGCTGTAGACCTAAAACAGTAGGAAAATGTTAGCTAACATATATTGCAACTTTTCTTTATTTTTCACTTTTTATATATATTAGAACAATAATAAAAAAAAACATTTTTTACAGGAACCTATGATTTCTTGGTATGTGCCTGTGTGTTAGAATTCTTGCATCATCATTATTATTTATTTTAAAGTGCCATTAATTAAAGAGCACTGTACATAAAAAAAGGGGTTAGGCTCATACCATGAGACAATAAAAACAACCAGTACAATAAACTTGTACTTAATGAATGACAGACTTGTACAGGAGAGAGGACACTGCCCGTGAGGGTTTACTATCTAGAAGGAAAGGGGGAACGATACAGTAGGTGAGGGTAGAAGCTGTAGAGTAGTGGCAGAAGGGTTAGTGTAGGGTGTAGGCTTTTCTGAAGAGGTTAGTTTTCAGCTTGATCTGAAGTTTTGGATGGCGAGAGAGAGACTGATGAATTGGGGTAGAGAGTTCCAGAGTATAGGGGATGCACAGGAATCATCTTGAAGAAGGATCGGAGATTACGTGTGGGAAGGTATCGGGAGATTGGGGCGGAGAGGTATAGAAGAGACAGGTGGTTGACAGCCTTGTATGTCATTGTTAATATTTTGAACTGAATTCTCTGAGCACTGGATAGCCAGTGAAGAGATTGGCGAAGGGGAGAGGCAGAGGTGGAACAAGGGGAAAGGTGGATTAACCTGGCAGTGAAGGGTGGATTGGAGAGGTGCAAGACTGTTAGATGGGAGGCCACAGGGAAAGATGCTGTAGTAGTCTAGACGGGAGATGATGAGGGCATGTACTAGCATTTTTGTTGACTCAAGGTTGGGGAAAGAGCAAATTTGAGAAATGTTTTTGAGATGGAGGCGGCAAGAGGTGGTCCTTGCTTGGATATGCAGATTGAAAGACAGGGCGAAATCAAAGGTTCTTCCAAGGCAGCAGACTTGTGAGACTGGAGAACTTGATAGTTCTCGTACAGTAAGCCATTTTCACTTTCACTTGCGGTTATCAGTTCATATCAGATATTTATCTTATCTTTATGACTTGCATGATGAAGTTCAGCAAACAGGAAAAAATTCAGAATAACAGACCGCAACGCACAACTTTATGGGAATATGTCACGTTTTACATGTGTCCAAAGTGCGGACTTCCATGAGACACGGCCTCTGACTGATGTTTCATTGCTGAATCTTAATTGTTTTATTTTGTTTTCAGCCTATTAACTCCATTGCCGGTAACACTGTGCCAGACTCTGCGCTAAGCAGCTTTTTCACAAATACTGGCTAGGAGCTTATGAGAGGCGATGTAACTGATAGGAGGAAGACACGTACTGCACAGACGCTTTGCCAAGTCGTTTACAGGATGAAATACTGTCTGGAAGTAGAGAGTGTAGTCAGTCTCATAGCTTGATATATTTAGGGTGTTTTCATATTGTTTACCAAGTTCGCTTAAAGGGAATGTCCTAATGATCCTGTTGGGGTATATGATAGTCAAAACAGAACGGAGAGAGGCTACAAAAAAACAGCTCCCGTTCTAGAGGAATCCGCATTATCATGTATTACATGGCTGTCCATGTATTTGAATGGGGACCACCACTAGCACCTTCCAATGCCACTACACAGGCATCTTACTCCAGCCAGAACCCTACTATGTACTGATGAGGAGCAACAATGCCGAAACAGTGCTGTCAAAAAAGGAGTGTCTCTGGTTTGGCTGATAACTGGAGTCATTCTCCTTAAGGCCTCATGCACAAGGCCATTTAGTAATTGCTGAAAGTATGGATAGATTTAAAGGGCTTTACCATCAAAAATTTTTTAATGACATCCTTAGCATAGGATATCAATGTATGGCCAGTGGGATTCCACCACCTTCACTGCCGGGGCACAATGACAACGTGTGGCTGTGTCTGGTACTGCAACATAACCATGCTTAGCCCCATTTACTTAAATGGGCTGTGTTTGTTGCAGTACCAAGCACAACCATACTCATAAGGACGTCGCTGTTCCAGGTTCTGTAGTGGGGGGGGGGGCAGCATATGTCCCTGCTGTATATCCAGAGACCTGTCTGATTGCCATCAGGGGGGAGGAATGAATTTCTTCCACTGTATGGCAAATTGGTCTATGCCATTCAAGGTTTTTTTTGCCTTCCTCTGGAGCAGCTGGAATATTTGTGCCCCATACAATCAAATGATCGGAGCCCCACGGACATCCTTGATCTTCTCCAATCTTTCATCTTGGAATAGGGGAAGTTTTTTTTAATGTGGGCATTTATGGATGGTAACAGAACGGTATATTTCTATAAAATATATTTAGTGGGGTCCTATTCGGCAGTGGACAGAGAGAGGTAGATTAATTGGCTTCCTATTAAATTGGTCCCATCTTAATTGGGCGTGTATATGGCTAAGACAGGAAGTATGTGAGCCCCAGTGGGGAAGGAGATGATTATGAGTGATACCATTCTGTAGATGGTGCTGCTGAATATTTTGGCCAACCTATATGTTTAATAAAAGAGGTTGTCCAGGCTTATAAAAAAAAATTTTGTCGCCCCCCCCCCCCCAGAAATAGCACCACTCTTGTTCACAGGCTGTGTCTGGTATTGCAACTCAGTCTTATTCGCTTGAATTAGGATGAGCCATAATATGACGCACAACCTGTTGAGAAGAGTGGTGCTGTGCAGGGCAGGGGTTTTTTCTAATCCTGGACATTCCAATTAATTGCTATAAAATAATGTATTTTGTAATCCAATTGTCACAAATGTCTGTATAAGAAGTATCTACACCTGCCAGCATTTTTTAATATTAGTAAAGCCAAGAGAAGTATCCGCCTCCCCCTGACTCACTAGTGCCAAAGTATTTTTATCTGCTAGTGAATTAAATCTTCCCTTAGATCCCAGACACTGACTTTACTGGCACACTGGAAATTTTCTAAAAACACTTCAGGTCATGTCTGGTCTAGTCATAAGAAGAATGTTTGGTATATCCACAGAGTGGAGTGTATCCGATGTTACTCCGCACTATGCCGGGTAAGGTCAGGACTATAGAGAGTACAATTAACTTCAATTACAGCTTGTTTATTTGTCTGCTTTATATTTATTCAAGAGTCTGAATAAGACATCATGGTCACAACAGCCTATTTTGTTTGGGTGATGTCCTGTAAATATTGGAAACAGTCTGTCCCTGCAGGGAAACACAAACAATCTCATATAGTGCTACTGTCCTATATTTCTTCCATTAGACAATTTTTGTACTACAAAATTTAAAATTGTATTTATAAGGTGTATGAGATGGGGGCAGCACAACGCAAAATTTCATCCAGTGGTAGTATTATAGTAGTTATATTTTTGTACATAGGGGGCAGTATTATAGTAGTTATATTCTTGTACATAGGGGGCAGTATTATAGTAGTTATATTCTTGTACACAGGAGCGGTATTATAGTAGTTATATTCTTGTACAATATAGCAGTATTATAGTAGTTATATTTTTGTACATAGGGGGCAGTATTATAGTAGTTATATTCTTGTATATAGGGGGCAGTATTATAGTAGTTATATTCTTGTATATAGGGCAGTATTATAGCAGCTATATTCTTGTATACTGGAGGCAGTATTATAGTAGTTATATTCTTGTATATAGGAGCAGTATTATAGTAGTTATATTCTTGTATATAGGGGCAGTATTATAGTAGTTATACTCTTGTATATAGGGGCAGTATTATAGTAGTTATATTCTTGTATATAGGGGCAGTATTATAGTAGTTATATTCTTGTATATAGGGAGCTGTATTATAGTAGTTATATTCTTGTATATAGGGAGCTGTATTATAGTAGTTAAATTCTTGTATATAGGGGACAGTATTATAGTAGTTATATTCTTGTATATAGGGGCAGTATTATAGTAGTTATATTCTTGTATATAGGAGCAGTATTATAGTAGTTATATTCTTGTATATAGGGGCAGTATTATAGTAGTTATACTCTTGTATATAGGGGCAGTATTATAGTAGTTATATTCTTGTATATAGGGGCAGTATTATAGTAGTTATATTCTTGTATATAGGGAGCTGTATTATAGTAGTTATATTCTTGTATATAGGGAGCTGTATTATAGTAGTTAAATTCTTGTATATAGGGGACAGTATTATAGTAGTTATATTCTTGTATATAGGGGCAGTATTATAGTAGTTATATTCTTGTATATAGGGGGCAGTATTATAGTAGTTATATTCTTGTACAGTGAAAGAAATAAGTATTTGATCCCCTACCAACCATTAAGAGTTCAGCCTCCTCCAGACCAGTTACACGCTCCAAAACAACTTGGTGCCTGCATTAAAGACAGCTGTCTTACATGGTCACCTGTATAAAAGACTCCTGCCCACAGACTCAATGAATCAGTCTGACTCTAACCTCTACAACATGGGCAAGACCAAAGAGCTTTCTAAGTATGTCAGGAACAAGATCATAGACATGCACAAGGCTGGAATGGGCTACAAAACCATAAGTAAGACGCTGGGTGAGAAGGAGACAACTGTTGGTGCAATAGTAAGAAAATGGAAGACATACAAAATGACTGTCAATTGACATCGATCTGGGGCTCCATGCAAAATCTCACCTCGTGGGGTATCCTTGATCCTGAGGAAGGTGAGAGCTCAGCCGAAAACTACACGGGGGGAACTTGTTAATGATCTCAAGGCAGCTGGGACCACAGTCACCAAGAAAACCATTACGCCGAAATGGATTAAAATCCTGCAGTGTCCGCAAGGTCCCCCTGCTCAAGAAGGCACATGTACAGGTCCGTCTGAAGTTTGCAAATGAACATCTGGATGATTCTGAGAGTGATTGGGAGAAGGTGCTGTGGTCAGATGAGACTAAAATTGAGCTCTTTGGCATTAACTCAACTCGCCGTGTTTGGAGGAAGAGAAATGCTGCCTATGACCCAAAGAACACTGTCCCCACTGTCAAGCATGGAGGTGGAAACATTATGTTTTGGGGGTGTTTCTCTGCTAAGGGCACAGGACTACTTCACCGCATCAATGGGAGAATGGATGGAGCCATGTACCATCAAATCCTGAGTGACAACCTCCTTCCCTCCACCAGGACATTAAAAATGGCTCGTGGCTGGGTCTTCCAGCACGACAATGACCCGAAACATACAGCCAAGGCAACAAAGGTGTGGCTCAAAAAGAAGCACATTAAGGTCATGGAGTGGCCTAGCCAATCTCCAGACCTTAATCCCATCGAAAACTTATGGAGGGAGCTGAAGATCCGAGTTGCCAAGCGACAGCCTCAAAATCTTAATGATTTACAGATGATCTGCAAAGAGGAGTGGGCCAAAATTCCATCTAACATGTGTGCAAACCTCATCATCAACTACAAAAAACGTCTGACTGCTGTGCTTGCCAACAAGGGTTTTGCCACCAAGTATTAAGTCTTGTTTGCCAAAGGTATCAAATACTTATTTCTCTGAGCACAATGCAAATAAATATATATAATTTTGACAATGTGATTTTCTGTTTTTTTTAAATATAATCTATCTCTCACTGGTAAAATTAACCTAGCCTAAAAATTCTAGACTGTTCATGTCTTTGACAGTGGGCAAACTTACAATATCAGCAAGGGATCAAATACTTATTTCCTTCACTGTATATAGGGGCAGTATTATAGTAGTTATATTCTTGTATATAGGGGCAGTATTATAGTAGTTATATACTAACAAGCATTGAGGAAGGACTTGGTACACGTCTGAAACGCGTAGGCAACAGTCAGAGTTTATATCCTTGTATCTGGAAGCTATATATATTTTTTAAACATTTTGGAATAAAATTGAAACCGAGTTTTCATTTTAACTTCACCGCACTGGATCACTGTTTTTCCTTCTTTCCTGCTTCGTTGCCGTGTGCCATCGCAGCGATCCTGGCGCAGCCCGTGGTTGAAACCTGCTAATGGTGAGCTGGAGGATTTCTCCAAATATTTCTCTTGTATATAGGGGCAGTATTATAGTAGATATATTCTTGTATACAGGAGCAGTATTATAGTAGTTATATTCTTGTATATAGAGGGCAGTATTATAGTAGTTATATTCTTGTACATAGGGGGCAGTATTATAGTAGTTATATTCATGTACATAGGGGGCAGTATTATTGTAGTTATATTCTTGTACATAGGGGTAGTAGTTATATTCTTGTATATATGGGAAAGTATTATAGTAGTTCTATTCTTGTACATAGGGGCAGTATTATAGTAGTTATATTCTTGTACATATGAGGCAGTATTATAGTAGTTATATTCTTGTACATAGGGGGCAGTATTATAGTAGTTATAGTCTTGTATATAGGAGCAGTATTATAGTAGTTATATTCTTGTATATAGGAGCAGTATTATAGTAGTTATATTCTTGAATATATAGGGCAGTATTATAGTAGTTATATTCTTGTACATAGGGGCAGTATTGTAGTTATATGCTTGTATATAGAGGCAGTATTACAGTAGTTATTCTTGCAGATAGGAGCAGTATTATAGTAGTTATAGTCTTGTACATAGGAGCAGTATTATAGTCGTTATGTTCTTGTACATAGGAGCAGTATTATAGTAGTTATGTTCTTGTACAATATAGCTGTATTATTGTAGTTATATTCTTGTACATAGGGGGCAGTATTATAGAAGTTATATTCTTGTATATAGGGAGCAGTATTGTAGTTGTTATATTATTGTATATAGGGGCAATATCATAGTAGTTATGTTCTTGTACATAGGGGCAGTAGTATAGTAGTTATTCTTGTACATAGGAGCAGTATTATAGTAGTTATGTTCTTGTACATAGGAGCAGTATTATTGTAGTTATATTCTTGTATATAGGGGGCAGTATTATAGTAGTTATATTCTTGTACATAGGGAGCAGTATCATAGTAGTTATATTCTTGAACATAGGGAGCAGTATTATAGTAGTTATATTCTTGTACATAGGGAGCAGTATCATAGTAGTTATATTCTTGTACATAGGGAGCAGTATTATAGTAGTTATATTCTTGTACATAGGGGGCAGTATTATAGTAGTTATATTCTTGTACATAGGGGGCAGTATTATAGTAGTTATGTTCTTGTACATATGTGGCAGTATTATAGTAGTTATGTTCTTGTACATATGTGGCAGTATTATAGTAGTTATATTCTTGTACATAGGGGCAGTAGTTATATTCTTGTATATAGGGGGCAGTATTATAGTAGTTATATTCTTGTACATAGGGGGCAGTATTATGGTAGTTATATTCTTGTACATAGGGGCAGTATTATAGAAATTATATTCTTGTACATAGGGGCAGTATTATAGTAGTTATATTCTTGTGTATAGGGGCAGTATTATAGCAGTTATATTCTTGTACATAGGGGGCAGTATTATAGTAGTTATATTCTTGTATATAGTGGGCACTATTATAGTAGTTATATTCTTGTACATAGGAGCAGTATTATAGTAGTTATATTCTTGTATATAGGAGGCAGCTTTGTAGTAGTTATATTATTGTATATAGTGAGCAGTATTATAGTAGTTATATTCATGTATATTGGAGGCAGTATTATAGTAGTTATATTCTTGTACGTAGGGGCAGTTATTATGGTAGTTATATTCTTGTACATAGGGGGCAGTATTATAGTAGTTATATTCTTGTATCTAGGGGGCAATATTACAGTAGTTATATTCTTGTATATAGGGAGCAGTACTATAGTAGTTATATTCTTGTACATAGGGGGCAGTATTATAGTAGTCATATTCTTGTACATAGGGGGCAGTATTATAGTAGTTGTATTCTTGTACATAGGGGGCAGTATTATAGAAATTATATTCTTGTATATAGGGGCAGTATTATAGTAGTTATATTCTTGTACATAGGAGCAGTATTATAATAGTTATATTCTTGTATATAGGGGGCAGCATTGTAGTAGTTATATTCTTGTATATAGTGAGCAGTATTATAGTAGTTATATTCTTGTATATAGGGGGCAGTATTATAGTAGTTATATTCTTGTACATAGGGGGCAGTATTATAGTAGTAATGTTCTAGTATGTAGGAGCAGTTATTATAGTAGTTATATTCTTATACATAGGGGACAGTGTTATAGAAATTATATTCTTGTATATAGGGGCAGTATTATAGTAGTTATATTCTTGTATATAGTGGGCAGCATTATAGTAGTTATATTCTTGTATATAGGGGGCGGTATTATAGTAGTTATAGTCTTGTATATAGGGGCAGCATTGTAGTAGTTATATTCTTGTATATAGTGAGCAGTATTATAGTAGTTATATTCTTGTATATAGGGGGCAGTATTATAGTAGTTATATTCTTGTATATAGGGGCAGTATTAAAGTAGTTATATTCTTGTATATAGGGGGCAGTATTATAGTAGTTATATTCTTGTATATAGGGGCAGTATTATAGTAGTTATATTCTTGTATATAGGAGCAGTATTATAGTAGTTATATTCTTGTATATAGGGGCAGTATTATAGTAGTTATATTCTTGTATATAGGGGCAGTATTATAGTAGTTATATTCTTGTATGTATGAGCAGTCATTATAGTAGTTATATTCTTGTACATAGGGGGCAGTATTATAGTAATTATATTCTTGTACTTAGGGGGCAGTATTATAGTAGTCATATTCTTGTACATAGGGGGCAGTATTAGAATTTTATATATTTTCTGACCAAAGGACCGGATTTTCCCTCCGTTGCAAGCAACCAGTACACATTCAATGTTTCCCTTAGTGTCTTAGCACTGGCTGCACTTTATATTGGAAGCTTTGAAGCCCCATGTGCCATGCAACAGCACAATACTATATCACTCCACTGTCTGGGAGCTGACTATGATTAGAGATATTGCTTGTCGAGCTTCGGCCTTAATTAAACTGTGAGATTTTGCTGTGTGGAGATTATTGACAACATTTGATAAGGGGGATCCAGTTGAATGAACAGCATTGAAGCCTGAATGAAAGGTAATTAAAAGTCCATGAGAACTAAGGACATAAAGGTATAACCCTTACCTCCAGTTACCCAGACTGGTAACTGATCAGCTGCCCTCTAAAGTGACATGATCTGTCAAGTATTTCAAGGTAACTTTCCCAGGCCACTGAAATGTTTCAAACTTTCAATAGGAAGCACAAAAAACATTATTATATAGGTGTTGTTATTCATAATTTTTCCACAATACGTTCAGTAGTGTAGCTATAAAGCTTGCAAGACTTGGTCCCTATGCATGAAGAACCTAAAGGCCTCAACTCTTTCCCTACATACAATTGGTATAAAATGTTATTACTATATTATATATGCAATAAAATTACTTGAATTTACCTTTCAATAACCCAGGAACTCTACTGAAACTAAAAAACAAAGTAACAGTATGCTATATATTGTTGCCACTATATTTTGAGGTTCTCTACATTTACAAGTTATATATACTCGTCTACTGCTTTCCATTCATTGTGAATACTTGATAATCTGGCACATATTACAGCATGCTTTATATGTCTATGCCAGATTAAACATTTTTTACTGTAGAATGTGAGTAGTACTAAGCTCAGGTCTAACTAGGGCACAAGATGAGACAAACCCTTTATGGCATATTCAGTTTTGAAGAACATTATCAGATTAGAAATAGTTATAATCTATACTGTATAAAAAATTGAATAACTTTGTAAATACACTACATTACTTATCTTGCACTGATCCTGAGTTACATCCTGTATTATTCTCCAGAGCTGCACTCACTATTCTGCTGGTGGAGTCACTGTGTACATACATTATATATCTTGTACTGACCCTGAGTTACATCCTGTATTATCCTCCAGAGCTGCACTCACTATTCTGCTGGTGAAGTTACTGTGTACATACATTACATTACTTATCTTGTACTGATCCTGAGTTACATCCCGTATTATACTCCAGAGCTGCACTCACTATTCTGCTGGTGAAGTCACTGTGTACATACATTACATTACTTATTGTCACGAGGTGGGGTGTGGACCCACTGGGCCGTACCGCGTAGCGGGACGGCAGCCGGCCAAACAGGTATGGTGTAAAGTCTATAGTCCAGAAAAGGGTACGATGTAGGCGTGAGGCGATGTAGACAGCAAATATTGATTGGGGAAAGGGAAAAGAGGGATAAGGATTGTGGTTCAGTTGAGAAATAATTTTTAGATATAGTAAAATAATAAACTTTATTAATAGACTTATAAAAAATTGTGTATAAATTATTACAATTGTCCAATGCAGGTCCAATTTAGATTACAGTGCGGATGACCCCCTTTCCTACACTATAAAGGACACAATTTGCCTTATGAATTACTTACTATCGAATATTACTGTCATGCAGTGGCAATATTGCAAAGGCTACCCATTAACATTACTAATAGGAATGTCAGTATAAATTACAAGGGTGGACAGTGTATGTATAAGAGTGTCACCTTATTTATTAATTCTATGGTGAATCGTACTCAAAGTATCTTAAATTGCCTATATTCCTATCCCCATATAATAAAATCGAATTTTATAGATATGTTAAATGCTCTAAAATGAGCTATATGGGAGCTTTATAGCAGCAGCGCAGTAGCCCGTGTCCCGAGTGCAATGTGTTGCATGCACTCTGTATTAAATGCTGTTGCCGAGTTATAGACACTGAGCCAGTGTCTTAACGTCCACACCGCCGGAGACGGGAGAGACGACAGGCAGCAACACAGTGAAGTTCTCGGGCTAAACAGATTGTGTGCGCCGCTGACCTGACTCTGAGCCACCACCAGTGATGGGTGAGTTCTCAGCTGTCAGTGAGATCACCTGGCAGTGTCTGTTGAGATGGTTAATCTCGCTCACACCGCTCACCTTGCTAGGAGCAGAGGCGGCGTGTGAAAGCGAATTGCGGGCATATTTTATTAAGATATCAATTGCAGACAGTGGCGGATTAAGTGTACCATGGGCCCTGGGCTGTTGATACAACTTGGGCCCCCCTCACACAGAGTTCACAGCAGCACAGAATCTGCACGCTCCTCTCCTGAAATACTCTGTGCTGCTGTGAACTCTGCTCTTACCATTACGTGGTGACTTGCCAATCATTTGAAGGTGTTATTGAGGACAGGAGTGGAGGAGTGGTAACAGACTGAGCTACGTAATGGTAAGAGCAGAGTTTACAGCAGCACTGAATCTGCACGCTCATCTCCTGAAATACTCTGTGCTGCCTTAAACTCTGTGGACAGGTCAGGATCCTGTTTTTTTTTAAATGCTGCACTGTAGCGCAGCCTTATATAATAGATCGAGCGGGTTCCCCAGCAGCATTTAAAAGAAACAGGATCCTGACCTGTCCACAGAGTTTAAGGCAGCACAGAGTATTTCAGGAGAGGAGCCTGTGATTGGCTGCAGAGGCCGCTGCAGCCTGTGATTGGTTGCAGAGGCCGCTGCAGCCTGTGATTGGCTGCAGAGGCCGTCACGTGGGATGAAGCGTCATCCCTGGAGGCCGGCCTTCTGACGTCATCCTGACGTGCGTGACCGCCACTACAGCCTGTGATTGGCTGCAGCGGCGACATGGATGACACGTCACCGCTGGAGGCCGGACAGGAGGAATGTAAGTATGAACGTATTTTTTATTTTTTTTTATTACATTAAAATTGTATTTTCCGTGCGCCGAGCATGTACTGTCAAGGTTGTTGAAAGAGTTAGTGCAGCCCATTAACTCTATCAGCACCCTGGACAGTACCATGCTCGGCGCACGGAAATTACAGGTTCGGTCCGAAACAAACTTTTTTGTGAAATTCGGCGAACTAGCCGAACCGAACTTTTCAGAAGTTCGCTCATCTCTAGTCATAATGATGGCGGCTGCGCGAAAATCTCGCAGCCGCGCATCATACACTGATGACACATGGAGCCGTTAAGTGCCTTTTGCGCACGGAAAACGCCGCAGTTTTTGCGTGAGCAAAACGCACACGCTCGTGTAAATGAGGCCTAAAGGGTAAGTCAATTTTTAACAAACTTCTAACATGTCATAGTGACATGTCAGAACTTTTGATGGGTGGGGGTCCGGGTGCGGAGACTAAGCGGCAGAAGCGCTCATGTGAGCAAAGAGCCACTTCATTTCTGTTTGGCTCTTTTCGGAAAGCCAAAGTATCGGTGTACGGGCTCATTGACTTTCTATGAGACCGTACATAAGCTGCTCAGCTTTCCGGAAACAGAAACCAAGTGGCTCAGCGCTCACACGAGTGCTTCCGCCGCTTAGTTTTAGTGATCAGAGGGAGTCGGCGAGAGACACTGCTTCCGTAACCGTCATTCAATTTTTTGGGACTTACGGATGGTGGATATGTCATACATTTTTCTTATGGGAAAACTGAGGGCTGTATGGGGGGATTATATTGCAAGGGGAGGTGAGTTTGTCTGACTTCTGGGGGCTCTATAGGGAGGTCTGAGTGTCTGATTCTGACATCTCTGTGGGGGGGTAGCCCCCCCCCCATAGAGCCCGTCGCTCAGACCCCCCTATACAGCCCCCAGAAGTCAGACAATTTGACTTACCCTTGTAATATATTAGTAACTAGTGAGGGCTCTATGGGAAGGGGGGATTATACTGAATGGGGGAGGGGGGTTCTAACCATCTAAGTGACTCCAGAGGACTCCATGAAGGGGGAATAACCCCCCATCCCATCCCCCATAGAGCCCTCAGTATTTCAGTATTTATTATACAGCAGGGAGATTTGAGCGTGTAACTCACTGCTGAGTGTCTATGGAGGGAAATTATTGTCCCCCCCATAGAGTCCTCTGCAGTGAGTTACACTGCTCAGACCCCCCTGCTGTATAATAAATACTGAAATCCTGAGAGCTCTATGGGGGATGGGATGGGGGGTTATTCCCCCCTTCATGGAGTCCTCTGGAGTCACTTAGATGTAAATTAAGATGGAGACGAACATGAACACTAACCTCCTCGTTGCTCGACCACCGCCCTTCTCGTCTGTTCCTCACTGGCGGTACGTGAAGCGTCAGAGGGGCGTGTTCTACCACGGCTAGCAGACGCACGTCTGCTAGTCCTATCCAGCAATTGATATCCATCCCCCTCCTCCTCATCAGCACTGCGCTGCCCTCTGCTGCAGTCCGCCCGCCCCTCCCTCTCAACGGCTATTAGCGGCGCTTCTTGTGAACGGCCATTAGTGAGTCCGACCGGATTTAAAATGATGTGCGTTTCGGGTTGCGATGGGCCCCCTAAAAGCTTGGGCCCCGGGCGGCCGCCCGAAACGCCTATATTATAATCCGCCACTGATTGCAGACAGTATTAGATAGAGAGATGGAACTATTGCATTGGATTTAAAAGGCTATACACCCGATGCGCGTTTCGCCGGCATTCCGGCTTCCTCTAGGAGTGTAACCCGCCGGTCTGACGCCCTTAAATATGTTGAATATTGATTGACAGCTACCAGGGCCAGTAGGAAAATTTCAAAGCAAATGCAATGTATCAGAGTGTTTAGAACAAAGTAAATTAATTACAATTGTTTATCAAATGCTCAATGTTATATATTTGTGAATAAAAACCAAATTATATGAAGACTAGGAATAATTAGTTAATGGATAATAATAAATATTACCAAGAATATTATGCAATTGTATATTATATGCAAATAGAGTCCCATTATGTATAATAGGAACACCTTTCAAAACTTTTAGATTTTTAGAATTTTCCATACACAAATTAAATGTAGACAGCAGCAAGGCAGGCTCGGCTGGGACTAGGTAGCAGACGGACATCAGGCAAGGTGAAGCAGGTCAGACGTGGATACAGCACGGCACGACTTTGGCACAGCTCAGAGCTAGACCAGGAAGGTATCAAATGCTAGGAACAGGTACGGGAACAGGAACGGGAACAAGTACAGGTAACACACTAGGAGGCCATCACATAGACAAACTAGGGAACAACAACAATGCTCAGGCGTAGAACTAGGGGTCTGGACCCCTCTTATAGTCCAGGGTACTCGCGGGTCAAAGTTCATCACAAGTGCCGTGCGCGCGCTGCCCCTTTAAGAGTGGGCACCCTACGGGATCCGGCTGAGGTGAGTGGGCGTGAGCTCTGGCGTCTCCTGGAGAGGAGGCTGGGGCCAGCGCTTGCTGACTCGTGGCTGCGGCTGTCAGGGGGAGGTTGGCGCTGACAGCCTGCAGCCACGGACATTACACTTATCCTATACTCATCCTGAGTTAAAGCCTGTATTATACTCCAGAGCTGCACTCACTATTCTGCTGGTGAAGTCACTGTGTACATACATTACATTATTTATCCTGTACTGATCCTGAGTTACAGCCTGTATTATACTCTAGAGCTGCACTCACTATTCTGCTGGTGGAGTCACTGTGTGCATACATTACATTACTTATCCTGTACTGATCCTGAGTTACATCCTGTACTATACTCCAGAGCTGCACTCACTATTCTGCTGGTGGAGTCACTGTGTACATACATTACATTATTTATCCTGTACTGATCCTGAGTTACAGCCTGTATTATACTCCAGAGCTGCAATCACTATTCTGCTGGTGAAGTCACTGTGTACATACATTACATTATTTATCCTGTACTGATCCTGAGTTACATCCTGTACTATACTCCAGAGCTGCACTCACTATTCTGCTGGTGGAGTCACTGTGTACATACATTACATTATTTATCCTGTACTGATCCTGAGTTACAGCCTGTATTATACTCCAGAGCTGCAATCACTATTCTGCTGGTGAAGTCACTGTGTACATACATTACATTATTTATCCTGTACTGATCCTGAGTTACAGCCTGTATTATACTCCAGAGCTGCACTCACTATTCTGCTGGTGGAGTCACTGTGTGCATACATGACATTACTTATCCTGTACTGATCCTGAGTTACTGCCTGTATTATACTCCAGAGCTGCACTCACTATTCTGCTGGTGGAGTCACTGTGTGCATACATGACATTACTTATCCTGTACTGATCCTGAGTTACAGCTTGTATTATACTCAAGAGCTGCACTTAGAATGTATGTGATGATCAGAACAAGATAAGTAATGTAATTTTAACAAATTTTTTATGTAAATTAATTTTGTTTGTAAACTGTAAAGTAGTGAACAAACACATTAATCCGCTAATTTTAGTTTTCAGAATGTCAGGGGTATCACTATTGCTTTAGAAGATATGTGGGGCACTGCCTGGCCTTGCAAGGCCAAGGCAAACCTACACTTAGAAACACTTTATAGTAACACAATGCGCCCACGTTTAGTGGATCTGTCAATGTATTTGCAGACAAGTGACAGCAAGAATTTAAACAGATGTAAATATTTCCTTTATTACTCCCTAATTATATATGTATATATGGATACTGATTACATTATTATATAAATAATATTATACTAACCTTATATACTGTAATCTATTATCCTAACCTACAATGTATATTTAAATAGAAATATTACTATATCCTATATAATATAGCCAGGGCCGGCCCTAGGATAGATGGCACCCTGTGCGAAATTATCATTCGGCGCCCCACCCCATCATTAAAAAAAAATGCCCCATAAAAAAATTATAATGCCCCTTTAGTGCCCCCATACAGTATAATAATAATATTTAATAATATAATACATTACAACCCCTTCAAGGACACAGTATTTTGTCCTCTAATTGTGCCCACATTATTATGCCATCTGTAGTACCCCTACACAGTATAATGTCCACTTAGTGGCCCCCACACAGTATTGTGCCCCCCTGGAGATTTTGCCATACAGCCTCCCTGTAGACAGTGCCATAATTCCCCACCTCCTTTTTGTAGATCGTGCCATGCAGCCCCCCACCTCCCCCTTGTAGACAGTGCCATACAGTCCCCCACCTTCCCCTTGTAGACGGTGCCATACAGTCCCCCACCTCCCCCTTGTAGATCGTGCCATACAGTCCCCGCACCTCCCCTTTGTAGGCAGTGCCCCCAAACAAATACAAAAATTGTACTCACCTAGGCCCCGTTCCCATGACGAACTGAGCTTCTCCATGACGGGACCCTGTAGCCTAGTACAGAATTTCCCAACCTTTTCTAACTCGAGGCAGCACTGGAAAAACAAAGTTTCCTCAGGGCCCCCCTACCAAAAATTGTTTTGAGAAAGACAGAAAGCGGCTAAGAACAAGCGCTACACTCGTAGGGTATGTTCACACTCGTTCACAATCTGCCTCAAAATTCCTTCACCAACTGACAGCGTTGGGTGACCTTTTTTAGTTTTTTCTTAAGCTGTTGAAGCGAATGCAAAAGACGCTGGAAAAAAAAGCTCCAAACGGGCGCCGCAGGTATTTTCTGCCTCCTATTAATTTCAATTGGAGGTCAGAGGTGGAAACCACTTGAAGACCATCAGCCCCCCACTCACAGTAAAATGACCATCAACCCCCCACTAACAGTAAAATGACCATCAGCCCACCACTCACAGTAAAATGACCATCAGCCCCCCACTCACAGATTCCCCCTGTAGGTAGTGCCACACAGCCCCTTGTAGGTAGCGCCACACAGCCCCTTGTAGGTAGCGCCACACAGCCCCTTGTAGGTAGCGTCAGACAGCCCCCTTGTAGATAGCACCACACATCCCCCTTGTGGGTAGCGTCAGGGAGCCCCCTTGTAGGTAGCGTCAGGCAGCCCCCTTGCAGGTAGCGCCACAGCCCCCTTGTAGGTAGCGCCACACAGCCCCCTTGTAGATAGCGCCACACAGCCCCCTTGTAGATAGCGCCACACAGCCCCCTTGTAGATAGCGCCACACAGCCCCCTGTAGAGTGTGCCACACAGGCCCCTGTAGGGAGGGCCGCACAGCCCCCTGTAGGGTGTGCCGCACAGCCCCCTGTAGGGAGTGCCGCACAGCCCCCTGTAGGGAGTGCCACACAGCCCCCTGTAGGGAGTGCCGCAAAGACCCCTGGTAGGGAGTGCCACACAGCCCCCGGTTGGTAGTGCCCCACAGCCCCCTGGTTGGTAGTGCCCCACAGCCCCCTGGTTGGTAGTGCCCCAAGCCTGGTTGGTAGTGCCCCACAGCCCCCTGGTTGGTAGTGCCCCACAGCCCCCTGGTTGGTAGTGCCACACAGCCCACTGGTTGGTAGTGCCCCACAGCCCCCTTATTGGTAGTGCCCCAAAGCCCCCTGGTTGGTAGTGCCACACAGCCCACAGCCCCCTGGTTGGTAGTGCCACACAGCCCCCTGGTTGGTAGTGCCACACAGCCCCCTGGTAGGTAGTGCCACACTGCCCACAGCCGCCTTGTAGGTAGTGCAAGGACTACGAAATGACCCTGATAGCTAGCGGGCAGTAGACATTCAAAAAAGGACAACAGTGCAGGAGCACACAAAATACCCAGCTTTCCCAGATATCAAATAAATGTGTGGAAATAAACTAAGATATAACTTTTATTTAGTCTGAGTAAAGGATTAATCCTTTTAGCTAGATTAATTAAAAGTTATATCTTAGTTTATTTCCACACTTATTTTTTATACCCGGGAAAGCTGGGTATTTTGTGTCCTCCTGCACAGTTGTCCTTTGTAGGTAGTGCCACCCAACCCCCCTGTAGATAGCAACCCCCCCCCCTCCTTCCAGTAAAGATAGCGCCACTGTAGCTCCCTGAAGGAGCGGAATCCTCGTGTGGCCGGGGGATTCTGCTCCTGGAGCGCTGCTTGATGCCTCTGTCCATATATGGACAGTGACATCAGGGAAAACTCCTGAAGCGGAATCCCCGGTCACAACGTTGCAGACGCTATGACCGTCGATTCCACTCCAGGAGAAGCTCCTGTCGTCTGTGTCCATGACGTCATTGGCTTCTCCTGGAGTGGAATCCCCGGTCATAGAGTCTGCAATGCTGTGACCGGGGATTCCGCTTCAGGAGTTTCCCCTGATGTCACTGTCCATATATGGACAGAAACTTCAAGCAGCGCTCCAAGAGCGGAATCCCCGGCCTCACGGGGCTTCCGCTCCTTCAGGGAGCTACAGTGGCGCTAGTAGACAGCAGAGCAACCCCACCCCCCTTCCAGTATAGATAGCGCCACTGTAGCTCCCTGAAGGAGCGGAATCCCCGTGTGGCCGGGGATTCCACTCCTGGAGCGCTGCTTGATGCCTCTGTCTATATATGGACAGTGACATCAGGGAAAACTCCTCAAGCGGAATCCCCGGTCACACGGGGATTCCGCTCCTTCAGGGAGCTACAGTGACACTAGTAGACACCCTGCTCTGCTATAGTGCCCCCCTGTAGATAGCGCCACTGTAGCTCCCTGAAGCAGCGGAATCCCCGTGTGGCCGGGGATTCCGCTCCTGGAGCGCCGCTTGATGTCACTGTTCATATATGAACAGAAACATCAAGCAGCGCTCCAGTAGCGGAATCCCCGGCCACACGGGGATTCCGCTCCTCCAGGGAGCCACCGTGGCGCTAGTAGACAGCAGAGCAGGGAGATCTCTCCCTGCTCTGCTATAGTGCCGTCGCTACCGCTATTGCAGCCGCAGCGGCTGCTAGCGGCGCCACCACCCTCATGCTCGTTGTCACCGCTAGCAGCCGCTATGGCTGCTACAGTGTTGGCGACGGCCACTAAGTGAAGAAGCGCCCGGGTGGAAAGGCGACTGCAGTTAGTGTGTGTATCCCCGCGGGTAGTTGCAACGGCGCAGGGATACACATACTCGCTGGCGCCCCTCTTGCCGTGTGGCGGCTGACGCCCTGTGCGACCGCACTGGTCGAACATAGCTAAGGCCGGCCATGAATATAGCTACATCCAGGACATGTACACTCTTCTTTTTGAAGTATGTTTTCGTTAAAAAAGCTGATCTTGTAGCAGGTCTTCTGTTTCCCCGCTAATTTAGCTTTTTTCTGCCATCCTTGATGGCAGAAAACACTGTCTGCAGCCTGTAGCTCTGGTAACCATATGTCCCATGATGCGTTTCCCAGACATCACAAAAGGGAGGTGTGACCAGATCACATCTAATGGAATATATATTTATACAGATCATTACAAATTATGTGCAGGATGCTAGAGAGACACAGATGCAGGTGTAAGGCACAGGAGAGGCTGCAGGCTGTGCCATATGCAGTAGCATGCATGTCACAGGCAGTGTACAAAATCCAGACCAATGTAGTGAATGGCTGGGATGATTGGTTAGAAATAGCCATACATCATCTACAGGAAACAGGATGCAGCAAAATACACCGAGTTAGGAAGATTTGCAGTTGTCATCCCCAGAGAATTCCTAGATTAATACAATTCCACAGCCCAAGTACATTTTGCCTGATATTTTATTGTTCAGAAACTTACCAGAGACTGCAATGACATTAGGCATCATGATCACAGGTGAGAATTCATATGGGAAAATGTTTGGTTTCTTTGTTTTTGTTTTTTTACAGCTAATTGATCAGTCAAGGGATGTTTTTCATTTATATGGGACAAAACTGCTGCTGAAGTGCATCAATTTGCATCCATTAAATTACATACTGCTAAAATATTAGTGTGGACGAGCTCTTAGTGGCTTAAACTAGATATATGTTTATCAAATATCAAACCAGGGAGTGAGGAAGGGAGAGAATGTGGGTACATTTTAGGGCGTTATGTGCGGAGTTGCATATAACGTCTGACGCTTCCCGGCAACAGGACCTTCTATGCGCCCAGACTCTAATGTTGCAGACTGTGGGGTGCCTGCGGACAACAGAAGAGGAGCGGTGAGTAAATATTATTATTATTATTTTTTTTATATGTCCGATCTGGGGGGCTTGGACAGCGGGGGTTGCATGAGGACGCGGTCCAGCACTGGGCGCGACTCTATTTAGTTATGCTCCTTTCCACATGATATGCCATAAATTTCTGATAGATGCGGGTCCCACCTCTTAGACCCACACCTATACCAAGAATGGTGGTTTCCCCGAAACCGTCCCGCCTCGTGTGGCCGCTCAATGTGCTACGCTGTTTCCGCAACTTCAATCCACTTCAGTGGGATTTACGGATACAGCATAGCACAGCAAGCTTGGCTGTTTCCGGAAATCCTGGTCACAGTCTTTGCTTGGATGTGGCGTCCAATAGCAGCTCAACCAGGCGGGACGCGATCGGGGAACTCCATTTTGGGGATCTGCATCTGTCAGACATTTATGACTGTTCATAAGCCATAAATGTTTGTTGTGAGACAACCCCTTTAATGTAACTTTTCTTCATACATTCATCTAAGTCTAACTGAGCCACTGCATAGTTGCCAACAGTCCCAAATTTGCCGGGACTTTCCCAAATTTACAGAGACAATCCCTGAGAGAAATTACTGTCACAGACCGTGTTCCAGCAACTTGAACTGGTGACTTCCATATTTGATAGCATCGGTGTTCTCAGGAAGCTAATACAATTGCTCCCTGCTCTGACATTCACTAGGCTTCAGGCCATGTTAGGCTAGGCTACAGGCCACGCCTCATTAGCCACACCTACCAGATAAGCCATGCCCCCATAAGCCACACCCACCAGATAAGCCACACCCGAAGTGTCGCTGAAAAAAAAAGAATCTAATGTTGGCAACTATGCCACTGTTTCTGCAAAAACATACTAAAAACGAAACATATAAATAGTATATTATGACCTTTCAAAGTCTAGTTCTCTGGACTTCAGGCCTCCTTAGGATAGTGGCCTAGATACATTGGCCTTGCCCCTACAGCTCAATGGATCCTCATTGCAGCAATCTTATGGCTGGGTCTACTCAGGTTCTTTGCATAGTTACAGCACCACAAAAGCAACTTCCATATCTTACAGACGGTAATGGTAATGGGCAGAGGCATAGCTACGGGGGATACATATGGTGCAGTAACATCTGGGCCGAACAGCAGAGGACTGTATAAATTCATTATCGCTGCAGGAATGAAGTTGTAAGTGATAAATGCTCTGTGATGGGGCTGTAGGCAGTACTCAATGGGTACTGGATGCACTATTTGTCTGTTCAAGGGATGTCATTAGAAGGGCAATGTTTTGGCAGTAGTTGGCTCAATGTGAACACAGTATGACACTTTGTGAGCACACTTTAGATCTATGCAGGCACAGTATTCATCTATGTGGGCAGAGTATGACATTTATGACATATACACAGGATATGTCATAAATGTCAGACAGATGTGGGTTCCACCTCTGGGACCCGCACCTATCTTTAGAACGGGGCCCCCTAAACCCTGTTCTACTGTTCTGTTTTGTGGCTGAAGAGTGTGATTCCTGACCATAAATTACGGGAACAGTGTAGTTCACTGATCTACGCTGTTTCCGTAAGTCCCTAAGAACTGAATGGTAGTTACGGAAACAGCGTAGCTCGCATGCTACGCTGCTTCCGTAACTGCCATTCACTACTATGGGTCTTACGGAAACAGCGTAGATCAGCGAGCTACGCTGTTTTCATCTAACATAGTCAGAAATCACACGCTTAACGGGAACACAGAGAGGTATAACAGGGTTTAGGGGGCCCCCTACTAGAGATAGGTGCGTGTCCCTGAGGTAGAACCCGCATCTATCTGACATTTATGACATATCCTGTATATATATCATAAATGTCCCCCCGATGGGGAAACCCCCTTAATGGGCACTGTGCTTACTATATGTACACTGTATACAGTAAAATATGAGTGTTATTAATGCAAGATTTCTAATTCTTACCTTTCAGAATTATTTCTATATATAACATAGACACTGCCCTAAATATTGTTAATATCAAACACGCTTGATTATATAGACACTCCCTTCATAAACATGAATACCTGAATTAATTGAATGTTCAAAGAAGCCTCCACTTGTTTTACTATGACGCTTTGAAGACTTCAAGCAAATATGTTTTCTATGGCAACGGTTGTCTTTCCCTTTGATGCCTCGGTATCCTTTATTTACAGCCACACTAAAGCTCTATGTGGCCTATGTACGTTTACCCTGGTCAGTCCCACTTTGAACAACATTTTACTTATGCTCGTTCACAATTCGGCAGGCATCAGAGCAAGCATTCTTTAATGTCTCCCAATCACTACTGCCACCAAGCAATTAGCAAAGGAAAATAATTCCATGGATCAGGACTTCATTGTCTCTTACAAGGGATGGAAAAAAGGGGGGCAAACATGTGCCAGGCTCTACTGTCCCATGAATAGGTGAGGTGGGCTAAATAAGAACTAGTGCTATGAGAAATTTGTATTTAGGATTTCGGCCCAAGATTGGACTTGACCACCAAAGTACCAAAGGATCCTCCGGTAGGCCTTATTTCTGATAATGGGACTCAAAGGTCCAGCAGAAAACCTAATTTGGTGCCACTAGGGTCTATGTCTTATGGAATGATTCACAAATAACCTATTAGATCTTAATGATGATCTTTCCTGTATTTACAAGGATAACAACAGAGATTACAATGCAACATGTTCTGTATAGATGGTGGGTGGCCCATCTCCTCTGAGGCTCCAGGGAACCCAAGTCTGACACTATTTGGGCCCCCAGTCGACTGTGCTATTGATGCTGTCGAAAAAAACCGGAAACTTGCCGGAATGGTGACAAACGGAAACCATTAGCAATGTTTCCATCACCATTGATATCAATGGTGATGCAAATATAAGCTATGGCTTTACGTTGCGGGGTTCCATGACGGAAACCTCAGATGGAACCCCTCAACGGAAAGCGAACGCTGATGTGAACAGGCCCTTAGTCAATAATTATTGTTTTCAGGCATTGAGTAATTTTTATATAACGGAGTTTTGGAAGTACTGCATTTTAACATCATGTATTCAAGTTGTTTATGATGAGATGCCCTCCTAACTCCAGTAAATTAGCAGAATGTAGGTAAAAAAAAAGGTATCAAATGTACCACCCAGTACGTGTACTCCAACCGAACAACACAATTAACCTATAGGTCCCCCTTCCCATGACTTCAGTTTGGGTTGAGGCAGCTCCAGGATTTCAGTGCCCTAAGCTCATCTGGTATTTGATTCCCTGGATAACATCTAGCTAAGATGGAACTAGAATACTTGGGTATGGGTTGGATATATGGCTGATAGGGTCAACAACAGCAGAAAGTCAATGTAAAAATGTACCAGTGAGGGTAGTACGATGAGCAGGGAATTCGGGAGCATAGTCAAACAAGCGTGAGATCAAGTAACGGAGGTCTGGCAGAACAGGGTGTGCAGTACCGAGGAGAATCTGAAGAGTTGTAAAGTGTGGGGGGCAAATCCCAAAGTTTAAGGGGAGTGTTACTTTACATGCTATTGTATTTCGGGCCCTCCGTGGCATTGGAAATATTATGTAAGTATAATATGTTCAGTCATATTGCTCTGTGCCATTAACTGTGTGCTATTGTCTGCTTTTATCCACTGTTTTTCCCCTAATGGCGTTGCAGGGGAGAGTGGTCAGTCCAGCCACTGCGTCATGCGTTTATGTAATGTGGCCATCTGACCTATTGTATTTATGTTGCAGTGTATATACAGGTAACAATAGTGCGGTCGACTGCGCTATTGTTTCTATGAAAAAACAAACCAGAAACTTTACAGAACGAAAACAAATGGAAACGGAACCATTGAAATCAATGATAATGCGATAGTTTCAGTTCGGCTTTTCGTTCATCGGTTCTTCTGATGAAAAGGTTGAAAGGAACCGATGAACGAAACCCCAACGTTGATGTGAACAGGCACTAAGACTATATCTTCAGCATAAAGAAGAACAAGGAGCCCTGGAAGTGATGATTTGGCCCCCACAGAGCCCTAATCTTAACATCATCAAGTCTGTTTGGGATTTACATGAAGAGACAGAAGGATTTGATGAAGCGACATCCACAGAAGATCTCGCTTAGTTTTTCAAGATGTATGGAACAACCTCCCTGCTGAGTTCCTTCAAAAACTGTGTGCAAGTGTACCTCGAAGAATTGATGCTGTTTTGAAGCAAAGGGTGGTCACACCAAATATTGATTTGATTTAGATTTCTATTCTGTTCTTTCAATTTGCATTTTGTTAGTTGATAAAAAAAGCTATTCTATTTTTGAAAGCATTCTTACTTTGCAGCATGTTTCCACAACTGCCTAAAACTTTTGCACAGTACTGTATACAGTATATATAGTTTCTTGGTTTAGGTGATGTAGACATTGGGTGGGGGCAGGTGCCGGCCCATGAACAGCAAGTGCTCAGCCAGCCAATTTGCGGCCTATTAGGTCTTAATGCAAGACCAAACCCTGTATCAGGGAAGAGCACTTGTGGCTAATATCGCCAGCCTGAGACGTGTCTAATTCTGTGCCTCCCATATTGCTAAAAAACAAAGTATACGTGTGTGTTCAGCGCCGTCCTGAAAAAACCCAGTTTAGAACTAACTCCTGTCTCCTAATTATCCATCCGGTGACACAAATTGCATCGGGCCCTGAAACAACCTGCACCGGGCCCAACCAAGGCCCCATCTTCCTGCATCTTACAGATTACTCAGATAAGTGCCTTTCATTGGCCGTACAACTGCACGTACCACACACATGTGCCACTTGCCAGTATTACCCACTTTGCCGTGAGATTCATTGCAGTGGCAGCTAGGAGGAGGAGGAAGAGGCGGTGCTGGAGCCGGGAGAACTGACTTCATTACAGTATATCTAGTACCGTTTCAGGCCATAAATGACTTCTCTTTTCCTAACCTTAAACACATTTTATGATTCTTCACGCAATGCTTATTATCGTCCCTTTCTGAAAATGCAAAATGGCCGCCTTAATACACTCTCAACAAAATATCTCTAGGAGAAAGAACAACCGTGAAGTTATAACCACAGTACATGTTTGTTTTACGTAATTCTTGGTAAATGAATAGCACATAATAGGTTACATTCAGTGCAAGGTTTTGGACAACTTCCCTTATTAATCATTATAGATGTCAATAGAAGAAACACTTCCAGATCTGTAGAACAGCTCATAATGAGCCTGTGTTCTGCACCGCGGCCACGTTCCATCTCAATGAGCAGCAATGAATGAGCTGACACTATTATTCCAATGCTGTAACGTGCACCATAGAAGTTCATAGAATTAACGGATATTAATATTCATTGTAGGCTGTGTATTACTGAGCGACATAATGGGTGCAGAATACAGGATTATTTGAGCATGTCTGTCTTGTTCTATGTAATACGTAGTTTTTTGCTTATGTTACTTAAAGGGGACCTGTCACCTCTCCTGATATGTCTGTTATAGTAAATACTTGTATTCCCCATGAAATAATGATTCTGTGACAGTTTTTCTAAGAACTCGGCATTGCACCATTCCTCTGTTATTCCTCCTGGAAATGTTTTAACAAATTGTTGACGGTGACTTATTAAAGGGGCGTGTCCTTACACAGTGTCACACTGTCAGCACTGATTATACACTGTCAGACTGTGTAGAGACACAACCCTAACTGGTAACACCCAGTGGTAAATTTCTTCATAGATTTTTAGGAGGAATAACAGAGGAACGCGACATCATAGAGTCCTAAGAAAATATGTTCCAGAATTGTTATTTCATGGGGAATACAAAATTTACTAAAACAGACATGTCAGGAGAGGTGGGGTGGCAGGTCCTCTTCTCATGTTCAACATTTATGGCATATCTTCAGAATATGTCATAAATGCCTAACAGGTGTGGCTCCTGTGACTCTTGTTCACACCTTCCTCTTTCTCCATAAAACTGAATAAAGAGGTGCTCTCTCCATTGAAGTCTGTAGGATTTACGGAAAGAGCTACGGCCGAGCACCTCTTCATTCCCTTCTATGGGGAAATCAGCCAAGTGTGAATCGGGAAACAGGAGACACAGGAACCTTGTTCTACCTGTTGGTGAAGGTCCCAGGGGTGAGACCTTCACCTATCAGACATTTATGGCATATCCTGTGGATATGTGTAAGATGGGATTACCCTTTAATTCTTACTAATTAGAAAGTAATATAATACATTGTACTCAGGTGCATTGCATTCAGGTAGATTTCACATGACATTCCCCCAAATAGGAATATAATAAAGTATGTCATAAATTTTATTAAAATGTTCCCTCCACCATCACAACCACAAGCTCTGGAGTGGAATGCAATGTATGTACACAGTGACTCCACCAGTAGAATAGTGAGTGCACCTCTGGAGTATAATACAGGATGTAATTCAGGATCAGTACAGAATAAGCAATGTAATGTATGTACACAGTGACTCCACCAGCAGAATAGTGAGTGCAGCTCTGAAGTATAATACAGGATGTAATTCAGGATCAGTACAGAATAAGCAATGTAATGTATGTACACAGTGACTCCACCACCAGAATAGTGAATGCAGCCCTGAAATCTAATAAATATGTAATGTAGGATCATTACAAGATAAGTAATGTAATATATGTGCATAGTAAGTCCACCAGCAGAATAGTGAGAGCAGCTCTGAAGTATAGTACAGGGTGTAACTCAAGATCAGTACAAGATAAGTAATGTAATGTATGTGTAAAGGATCTGCCAGGTACAGCTTCTGTGTCTACGCCCATAGGTAATCAGTCTGCACCTGCTTCTATGTCTGTGAGACTGACTCCATCTTCCACCACTCAGGATGGCAGGCTTAGGAGTGGGAGAGCCTATCACAGCCTGGCCAGACGGAGCTAGCTCCCGCCCTCTGTCTATTTATACCTGCCTTTCCTGTTCCTCCTTGCTTGTGATTATGTAATGACGGGGGTAGGGAAACAGACAAGTGAGCCCTAATCTACCCGCCACTCAGTCCCTGCCTACTTGCAACGACCCGCCCTAGGCGACGGGGTACAACTGGGCGACGGTCCCTACGCTCAATAAGTGCATGACAGACAAACAGACAAGGGTACACAGAAGCTGAGGGAAATGGGGCAGTTGCCCACGGCAACACCGTGAGCAACAAGAGTGGTGAACGAGTCGAGTCAAACCAGGAGTGTACGAGGTACCAAACGCAAAGCAGGAGAGTAGTGAACAAGCCGAGTCAAACCAGGAGTGTACGAAGTACGAAACGCAGAGCAGGAGAGTAGTCAGTAAGCCAGGGTCAATATGAAGCAGGGTCAAATAGTACAAGAAGCTGCAGCAGGGCCAGGAAACCAAACGAGAAGAATCACAAGCAAGGAGGAACAGGAAAGGCAGGTATAAATAGACAGAGGGCGGGAGCTAGCTCCGTCTGGCCAGGCTGTGATAGGCTCTTCCACTCCTAAGCCTGCCATCCTGAGTGGTGGAAGATGGAGTCAGTCTCACAGACATAGAAGCAGGTGCAGACTGATTACCTATGGGCGTAGACACAGAAGCTGTGCCTGGCAGATCCTTTACAGTATGTACACAGTGACTCCATCAGCAGAATAGTGAGTACAGCTCTGGAGTATAATACAGGATGTAACTCGGGATCAGTACAGGATAAGTAATGTATGTACACAGTGACTCCACCACCAGAATAGTGAGTACAGCTCTGGAGTATAAGGGCTTGTCCACACGTAGCGGAATTGCTACGTATTTTCCGCCCGGATTTGTGGACGGAAAATATGCAACAGAATACAGTAGCTGCAAAGTGGATGAGATTCAACAAATCTCCACACAAGGCGTAAAATTTCCGAGCAGAAATGCCCCTGCGGTGTATATTTTTCATACTGCAGCATGTTAATTCCTGCTGTGGAAAGTGGACAGAATTTCTTAATTTTTCAGAGGAGATGTCACCATCTTCTTGCATTGTGAAAAACACAGCAAAATCCGCACCATTTTCTGCAGTAAAAAACGCAGGAAATGGTGCAGTTTTTCCACAGTGGAATTGCTGCAGAAACCGTATATATTTGAAGATTTCTGTTTAGTCGGCCACAGATCTGGCGCGGTTTTCAATTTGCTGTAAAAGCAGAATGAGCCATACAGGAGAAAGAAAGCAGAATACGTTGAGATACTAAAGAGGTCAGGAGCTTTATAACTTTTTTATATTTACGTCAATAGAGTGGTGTGTGAAGGATTATATTTTTGCGGGAGGAGCTGTAGTTTTTATTGGCACCATTTAAAGTACCATATAATGGGTGAATTGGAAAAAACTGAGATTCCTCCATGGTTTTTGGGGTTTAGTTTTTCTGTATATATTTAACATCTACTTTTACCTTAAGAGAAGGTAAATATATACAGCCCCAGAACCAAGTTCAGTGCATATATACAGCCCCAGAACCAAGCTTAGTACATATATACAGCCCCAGAACCAAGCTCAGTACATATATACAGCACCAGAACAAAGCTCAGTACATAAATACAGCCCCAAAACCAAGCTAAGTACATATATACTGCACCAGAACCAAGCTCAGTACATAAATACAGTACCAGAACCAAGCTCAGTACATATATATATATATATATATATATATATATATATATATATATATATATATATATATATATATATATATATATATATAACTCCAGAATTAAGCTCAGTACATATATTCAGCACCAGAACAAAGCTTAGTACATATATAACTCCGGATCTGCCATGGCGCGGGGTGTGGACCCACTGGGCCTTACTGTGTAGCGGGATAGTAGCTGGCCAAACAGGTACAAATCAAAGCCTATAGTTCAGAAAAGGTACCTGAGGCAATGTAGACAGTAGCGATAGATTCTGGCTAAGATGAGGCTCCGACAGTAGACAGACACCCGGCAGGGTGCGACACAATAGATGCAGCAGAGGGCATAGCACGACTCCAACTCTTGACGGCACAGGAGCCACTACGGAACTAGGAGTCCTGGAGTAGCGGTTCAGGACCACAGGCTTCAGCAGGGAGACATGGAAGGAGTTTGAGATCTTGAGGGCAGGAGGCAGCCGAAGCTTGTAAGAGACAGGATTTATTTGCAGCAGAATCTCGAAGGGTCCGAGGAACCTGGGGCAAACTTGCAAGATGGCACCCTCAGCCGGATATTCTTGAAAGACAGCCAGACCTTAGTACCTGGAAGAAATTGGGGAGGTTCTCGTCTTCTAGTGTCTGCCTTTTACTTCATGCGGTTGACCGCCAGCAGAATAGAAGATCGGGTCTGCTGCCATACCTGCAGAAAGTCCCTGAAGGTAGAGCCAGCTGCGGGCACCTGGGATGTAGTGGAAACAGCAAGAGGTATTCGTGGATGTTGGCCGTAGACAATGAAGAACAGGCTGGAGGTGGTGGACTCACTAGTATGGTTGTTATAAGAGAACTCAAGGAAGCAGCTGCACCCAGTCATCATGCTGCCTGGAGATAAAGTGCCGCAGATAGTTATCCATAATCTGATTAACCCTCTCGACTTGGCCATTGGACTGGGGATGGTAGGCCGAGGAGAAGTCTAACTTTGCACCGAGGAGAGTGCTCTCCAGAATTTTGAGGTGAACTGGACCCCTCGATCTGAGACAATATGCAGAGACAAGCCGTGGAGATGGAAGATGTGTTGAACGAAGAGACCGGCCAGTTGGGAAGCAGAAGGCAGACCAGTCAGTGGAACAAATTGAGCCATCTTGGAAAATCGATCCACCACCACCCAGACCACACTGCATCCAGCAGAGAGAGGCAGATCTGTGACAAAGTCCATTGCAATATGCCGCTAGGGTGCACCGGGCACAGGCAGTGGCTGGAGCAGACCAGCTGCTCTGGAGTGAGCAACTTTATTTGCTGCGCATACCATACAGGAGGAGACAAAATCTGTGACGTCTTTGGGCAACGTGGGCCACCAGAACTGATGAGCAATTAGGTCTCGGGTCTTACGGGCAACCGCGTGACCTGCCAGCTGGGAACAGTGTCCCCAGTGGAGGATTCTTCCTCTGTCTGCCAGACGTACAAAGGTCCTTCCCGGAAGAATGTCTCTAACTTGCACAGGCTTGACAGAGATGATGCAGGAAGGGTCAATGATATTTGTGTCGGCAGGGCGGTAGTGGAGCTCAAACAGGAACTGAGCGAAGAACAGTGACCACCTGGCCTGACGAGGATTCAGTTGTTCGGCGGTCTGGAGATAGGTGAGGTTCTTGTGGTCCGTGAAGACCAGGATTGGATGAGCTGCGCCTTCTAGTAGGTGTCTCCACTCCTGCAGAGCCAGCTTGATGGCCAGTAACTCCCCAATCGAGTAGTTGCGCTCTGCGGGTAAAAAAAGCTTAGAGTAGTAGCCACATACCACAGTCTTGCCTTTGGACCCTCTCTGAAACAGAAGTGCGCCAGCACCAACAGAGGAGGCATCCACCTCCAACGAAAACTGTAGGGACACATCAGGATGATGAAGGATTGAGGCTGATGTGAAGGCCTTCTTTAAGCACTTGAACACGGCCTCTGCTTCTGAAGTCCACACCTTGGCATTCATGCCCTTTTTTGGTGAGGGTAGAGATGGGAGCTATCAGTGAGGAGAAGTTGGGAATGAACAGCCAATAGAAGTTGGCGAATCCCAGGAAGCGCTGTATGGCCCCTAAGCCTTGAGGGCGTGGCCATTCCAAGACAGCCTTTACCTTCTCAGGACCTATTTTGAGGCCCTGATCGGAGATGATATAGCCCAGGAAGGGTAGAGACTTTCTCTCGAATACGCACTTCTCCAGCTTGGCATATAGGTGATTCTCCCTTAATCGAAGCAAAACTTGGCGAAAATGCCTCTGATGAGTTACTGGATCTTGGGAAAAAAATCTAAATGTCATCGAGATACACCACAACACAGACATAGAGGAGGTCACGGAAAATGTAATTGACGAATTCTTGAAAAACCGCGGGGGCGTTACACAGGCCAAAGGTATTCGTAGTGCCCATCACGTGTATTAAATGCCGTCTTCCACTCTGACGAATCAGGATTAGATTGTAGGCCCCCCGCAGGTCTAGTTTGGAAAAAAAATTTCCCCCCCCGTATGCGATCAAACAGTTCAGAGATTAAAGGCAATGGGTATCTGTTCTTTACCGTGATCTGGTTGAAACCCCGGTAGTCAATGCAGGGTCGGAGGGATCCGTCTTTCTTTTTGACAAAGAAAAACCCGGCCCGGCCGGGGATAAGGATTTGCGTATGAAGCCCCTCTCTAGATTCTCCTTAATATAGGCAGACATTGACTGGTTTTCAGGTAAGGAGAGAGGGTATACTCTACCGCGAGGAGGGGACGAATCAGGAACCAAGTCAATAGGACAATCATACGCTCGATGTGATGGCAACGTCTCTGCCTCCTTCTTGTCGAAGACATCTGAGAACTGAGAATAGCAAGAGGGAAACCCTGCCAATGACTGATGCGGAGGAGGCTGAACCGGATGGATATGCCCCAGACAGCGGTTGAGGCACTTGGGGCCCCACTGGAGAACCTCTCCGGAGTTCCAATCCAGGATTGGGGCGTGTAGACGGAGCCAATGCAAACCCAGCAGCACGGGATTGGCGGCCTTGGGCAGGACAAACAGGAAGATGAAGGGCTCCACCTTGAAGCCTCAGTGGCTTGGTCACAGACAATATTGGGTCGGCTAGCGGCAGTCCATCTACCGAGGTAACGGTCAACAGCTTCTCCAGAAGGGTAGTAGGCAAGTGAAGAAGATCCACAAGGTCTTTGCGTATAAAATTGGCTGTAGAGCCAGAGTCCAGATAGGCAGAGACCAGATGGGGCCTCTCGCCAGCAACAATAGTCACAGGGATGAACAGCTTGTGGGAGAGTTCTCTGTCAAATGCTGTGCCTCCCAGGGTTGTCTCTCCAACCAATCCTAGGCGTTGGAGTTTTTTTGGCTTCTGGGGACACAGATGCTTGACATGGCCAGCGAGGCCGCAATATAGACAGAGTCCAGAAGTGCGCCTGCGCTGTTTCTCTTGGACAGATAGCTTAAGCCGATCTACTTGCATCGGAACCTTGAGTGGCGCAGCAGATGAGGACAAGAGGGGTTGCTGGAAGATGGGAGCCAACTTAGGAAGCCTTCTCTCTTGACGAACCTCTTGGGATCTTTCTCTGAGCCTCATGTCCACCCGGGTGGCAAGTAAACTTAGGTCATCCAAGGTAGGTGGTAGATCACGAGCAGCTTGTTCGTCTTTGATCTCGGATGACAGACCATGCCAGAAGGAAGCTACTAATGCCAGGGTCCGGAACTGGATGGTGTACTTGCCCACGGAGGTGTCCTCCTGGCGAAGGTTCAGTATAGAAGTAGCTGCCGACGAGACTCGTCCAGGCTTCTCGAACACAGTGCGGAATAACAGCACGAACACCTGGAAGTCTCGGGTCCCTGTCGTTCCCAGATTGGGTTCGCCCACAGTAGAGAAATAATTAAGGCAATCCTGTCGCCGTCTGAGGGAAATGCTCTGGCGTGCAGGGTGAAGTGGATATGACACTGGTTGAGAAATGCCCCTACATGCGCTTGCGTCTTCGTAGAAACGAGGTGGCAGTGGCAGCGAGAACCGAGGATCTAAACCGGCACTGCCAGGAGGATCAGTCGGAGAAGCTGGAACAGGAGCAGAGAAGGAAGAAGCTAGCGCCCCTAGCTGTAGTGCCATTGAGTCTACTGCCCCAAGAAGTTGATCCTGTCGTGTTCGCAGGTCCTGCAGATCCGCCTGCATGGCTTGGGAGGGTGACAGGCCCTTGAATTGACCAGTGGGGTCCATGGCCTGAGCGTACTGTCACGGCACGGGGTGTTGACCCACTGGGCCATACCACATAGCGGGTTATCAGCTGGCCAAACAGGTACAAAGCAAAGTCTATAGTTCAGAAAGTGTACCTGAGGCAATGTAGACAGTAGCGGTGGTTTCAGGCTAAGACAGGTGCCAGAACGAGCTTGATCTCTGAGGAGAGAGGAGTGTTTTAGGTGTGGTGCACTGTGCTTGGAGCAACTACCGTCCCAGGGACTCTGCCTTTTTCACCTGCCCAGGTATATTACACCTGCCTGGGCTAGCAGAGTGCCCCGAGGGGGGCTCCATCTGGAAATGGAGTCCCGGTCCTCCACCCTCCGGAGAAGGCCGGTGGGGGGTGGAGGGACATCCCAGCCGGCTGGGAAAGTGGAGCCAGCCCTTGGGGAGAGAAGGACATCTGACAGTGAGTCGGACTCTGAGGCAACGCGCGAGTCCGGGGAGCTCACGGTGAGGGAGGAGATCTCTCCCAACACGGCACGCCTGCCAGAGTCCAGTTCCGGGTCAGAGGGAGAGCATCCCCCCGGGATACTAACACAGATCCGGGATCAGGAGTCCCCTGTGTCTCTGGAGAACTTCAGCTTCGGCCCGGATCTGCCCCCGGAGGAGGAAGCACGAAGTGCGGAAGCAGAGAAGCGGAGAAGGAAGAAGCTGAGACAGAAGCAGAGGGAGGAGAGACGGCTAAAACAAGAGGTGAGGCTCGTATATGTTCATGGGTCTCCCCTGCACTCCGGGTCAGAAGAGATTCTGGTCCAGAGTGCAGGTCCCGCAAACCCCCCAGCCCCGGCTTCTGCAGTGGAGTCGGGGCGGGAGAGCGGGAAGATTGAAGCGAGGACGGGCAAAATGGCGCCGGACGCCGCTCACTGTGAAGTGGGTGGCGCTAGCAGCCGGAGCGCAGCAGGGGGCGTGGTCCCAGACCCGGCGGATGGTGAGCCCCGGAGACCGGTGAGCGGTGTGAGCCGTGCATCGGAGGAGGAGGCGGACCGGAAATCGGCTGCAGCGCGGTCCCGTGGGTCGGGTGCCTGTAACGTGGCCGGTCCTGTCACACCGGGACCGGCCAGCGTGATAGGTCTGCAGGCACCCGATGTCTCGGGATAAGGGCGGAGTCAGAGCCTCTGCAAGGGGCGGAGCCAGCCACTCGGGAACGGAGGAGGGGAGTGGCCTGACAAGAATAAGTGCAGAACGGCCGCTGCAAAGCAGCCCTGCAAAAGAAAAAGTAAAAGAAATTGCAGATAAAGTTAATGAAGAAAGTAAAAGTAAAAAAAAGATATGGAAAAAAATGTTTTTGCAGATAAAGAAGTGTCTTTTCCTGCCCTGGCAAGTGATATGGACACCAATGACGCGGAGGGTCACGTGGAGGTGCCGCTTATGTCAGCTGGCGGCCCCTCCATAGCTGCACCTGATGATGCAGAGGTGGGGGTTGGGGTCAGGGCAGGAAAGGTAACAGAAAAGAAAAAAAATAAAGAACCTGGCTTGGCCAAGAGAATGGTAGGATCGTGGTTGAATGTATCAGCCGGTGATGTGGGGGGGCCTGGTGCTCCTCTTCCGAGTGCCCCAAGCAGGACTTATGCTGGGGTAGTGGGGGGAGGACCACCAGCCCACTCGTCCTCTGGCCCTGGGGAAGGTCAATTGCAACAGCGCCTCCTGCAGGCCTTAAGGGAGGGGAAGCAGTCCCTAACTGTAGGGGGTGTGCAGAGGGACCTATCTTTCTGGATAGATAGGTACGGGTTGGAGGCCTTCCGAGAGAAAAGAGGGGATCAGTGGTCACTCCCGACAACCGGGCAGGCTGTGGTCAGGAGGAATGTGGTCCGTCTCCGGTGGTACGGCAATGAGATCTGTCCCCCCAGAAAGACGGTGGTGGAGCTGGTGCTGGGGATGGGCTTCAGGGCACATGACATCTTTGCCCTGATACACCCTCATGGCTCAGCTGAGTTTGACATCAGTTTTGTTCAACCAGGAGGCCTGGAGGTCTTCTGGGGGAATTATGAGCTGGTGAAGGACGAGCCCGGCTGGCGGGATTTTGCTGCACAAGCAATATCCCGCCAGAATGGTCTCAAGAAGGTGACCGTTCTCACCCGTAACGAGTGACTTTCTTGTGTTGACATCATGACCTGGTTAAGTCGGTTTGGAGAGGTAGCGGAGATGCCCAGGAAAAATCTGGATGAGTTTGGCATCTGGTCGGGGGCCTGGACGTTTATGGTGAAACTTAAGCGTCTGGGGCAAACTGTGTCCCACATTCCATCCTCTGCTTTCCTTGTGAGGGATCGCATCCTGGTCTTCTACCAGGGACAGCCGAGGCTGTGTCACCGGTGTGGCGACCCCTCGCACTTGAGCGCAGCCTGCACGGTGCAGAAATGCGCTCATTGTGGGGGCGTAGGTCATCTAGCTACATCGTGTGTCCAGATTAGGTGTCATCTGTGTGGTGACTTAGGTCACCCATTCAGTAGGTGTCCTCGCTCCGTGGTCAATGCTGTCTCCAAGCCTGCAGGAGAAGAGAGTGGGGTGGCTCCTGTGGGTGAGGAGGCATACAGAGATGGCGGGGCAAAAGGGCAAGTGAAGACATCAAGGAAAGGGCTCCAGCCTTCCTACCATCGAAGGCTGGAGAAGAGGCAAAAGGACAGGGAGCTGAGGGAAGCCCAGGTAACTGGGGGGACCTCTGGCCTGAACCTGGAGTCTGCCCTGGAGACGGATGCCCTTGGGGACGCTGAACTGGATGAGGAGGTCAGGAGGATCCAGAGGGAGCAAGCGGCTGAGGACTCTCAATCCTCCCAATATGAAAGTGTTGGTGAGGAAGAGAGGGTACAGCCTAAAAAAACATCTGGGACACAGGATAAGATCTTGAGGGGGCCAAAGTCATCTGGCCAAGCCCCGGCCACGGAAGGGAAAATCTGCACCCCTCTGGTACTCTCCCCTAACTGCTACCAAGCCCTCATGGATCTTCCAGCTCCTCAGCAAAGTGAGGAGGAGGGTGAGGTAGGGGTCTCAGGGGGTGCTGGGCCCTTTCCCCCGAGAGGTACAAAGGCCTCTGGGGCAGGGGTCAACCTGGGACAAGGGGACGAGGATGGGAGTGTGAGTGAGGGGGCGGAGGTCCGCCAGGAGGAGATGGACTCCACTACCTCCAAAAAAAGAACTAAAGAGAAAGGGTCTGGAGGGTCCTCTTCAGATCACGACAGGGGAGGGAAGAAGAAAGCCGTCTAATTTTTTCATCCAGGATGGCGGTACCCGCACCGTTGACGCTGGCTTCCATTAATGTCGCCAGCATTAAGTCAGATATGGCTAAATTTGCAGCCTTTGATTTTCTCAGCCGAGTTGAACCTGACGTTTTGTTTTTGCAAGAGACCAGACTGTCACTTTTGGCAGATGTCGTAAAAGCCAGGAGGGATTGGCGACGTGGACCCTACTGGTCTCTTGCGGCTGAGCCATATAGCGGTGTGGCGGTTCTTTTCACCGCACCAGTAAAATGCCGACGGATGATAGAATTAGAAATGGGGAGGTGCCTGATTTTAGATGTTCTCATGAAGGGACAAGAATTAAGGCTAATTAACATCTATGGTCCCCAAACAAAGTGGGACTGAAAAAGTCTCTTTATGAGGATTAAGCCTTTCCTTTTTTCCAGTCGGCAGGTCATCTTTGGAGGTGATAGAGGAGGTTCCAAAGATAGACTGGGCTATGATAGCGTGGCCTTAAATAGCATAGCTAGTGAGGCTCGCCTGGTGGATATCCACCTATCAAAGAGGTAGTTGTAGGTCTAGGATAGACAGGTTTTTTTTGAAGGAGGAAGCCATCTCTTCACCAGTGTCCGTTGTTGAGGTGGAATTCTCCGACCACTGTATGATTTTGTTTTCTCTGGACATTGCAGAATCCCTCCGGATGGGACGAGGTATATGGAGGCTGAATTCCACTCTCTCCTGGAAGAAGCAGAGATAAGACAGGCCTTTGAGGATTTTCTTCAGGACCAGGTACCTTTGTTGGATCTAGGTGGCACTAAGTAAGAGTGGTGGGAGTTGTTCAAATATAGGGTGGCAGGATTTTTCCGCCGGCTTTCAGGCCTCAGGTCCATGAGCAGGTACCGCCTGTATCGGGAACTGAGGAGGAAACTCGAACATCTGGTCTCGGCCGGAGGTAGCCAGGTGGAGATCTCCGGGGTGAAAGCGTTGCTCAAGAGGTGTCAGTATGATAGGCACGTATCTTTGGTTCTTGAGAGGGATTTCGGGAGGTACCACTCGCCCGACCCCTACAGGAACTGTAAGATGTCAGTGAGTCATAAAATAGTGACTGGACTAATAGACAGTACAGGGTCCCTGAGGAGATCCAAGTCAGGGATTCTGGAGATCGTTAGATCCTTCTACTCTCACCTTTTGGGTAAGCAGGATCCAGACCGAGAGGAGATGTCGGCTTTCCTGGCTGAAACTGTTCCCGAGCAAGGAGAGGATTCCTCTCTTAATGTTTTGATAGATCCAATCAAAGAAGAGGAAGTAATGCTGGCGATTGACGGGCTAGGTCTGAAAAAATCGCCAGGGCCGGATGGCTTAACATCCGAATTCTATAAGACCTTTAAAGGAACCCTAGTTCCCCTCTTGACATCGGTGTTTAATGAGTGTCTATCCTCGGGCACTCTGCCGAGGTCAATGAGGAGGTCAGCTTCGATTGTTCTATCAAAGGGTAAGGATTCGACTCGTATTGAGAATTGGCGTCCCATAGCGCTCCTCAATACGGACAGAAAGGTTCTCGCCAAGGTGCTGTTTAATCGGTTGGTGAAATTTGCACCCCGGCTCCTTTCACCTGTCCAGCATTGTTCCATTCCAGGCCGCAGCACATTTAGTGCTGTCCTCAGTGTCAGAGAGGCAGTGGAGCGGGGAAATTCTGGCCAGTGGAAGGGGTACGTCCTGTCCTTGGACCAGGCCAAAGCGTTTCAACGGGTGAATCATGAGTATCTATGGTCGGTCCTTCTGAGGTATGGCCTGCCGGGTGGGTTTGTCAATTGGCTCCAGACCTTATACGCTGGGCAGAGACTTTTGCACTGGTTAACGGTTGGGTTGGAACCCCCTTTGAGGTTGGGTCTGGTGTCCGCCAGGGCTGTCCTCTGAGTCCCTTGCTATATGTGTTTGCGATTGACCCTTTTCTTAGAAGGGTTGACCGTGGACCATTGGCGGGGATCGGGATCGGCTTGGAAGGGCCAGAAGCCACTCAGAGGGTGGTTGCATACGCGGATCACGTCTCCATCTTCGTCTCCTCGCAAGGGGAGGCAGAGTGGGTGATGTCAGAAGTGGAATGTTACTCGCGGGCATCTGGGTCCAAGATTAACCGTGACAAGTGTGAGAGTCTCTGGCTGGGAGGAGGAGATCCTAGTTTTGGTCTCCTGGACACCCTTCCTGAGCCTCAGGGGTCTGCAAAGATCTTAGGAGTGGAATTTGGCCCAGGTGATTATCCCAAGAAAAACAGGGATGGCAGGCTAAACTTAGTTGCCCAGAAGGTCGGCCAATGGAAGGGTTGGTCCTTAACCCTTATAGAAAGGGTTCATTTGGCCAAAGCTTACCTGATGCCCATGTTGCTCTACCTTGGCAGTGTGTGCATCTTGCCAGAGCCTCTCTGGGCTCGGGTCTATAGCCTGTTCTTCCAACTGTTGTGGGGGAGCAGGCTTAACCTAATTAAGAGAGAAGTCACGTATCTACCAAGGAGACTAGGAGGGTTAGGTATGGTTAACCCAGTGGTGTTCCTAGTGAACACTTTTATTAAGATCAATCTAGCAAACCTCAGACAAGAGAGGGCTCCTTGGTGGATTCTCTCCTGCAGGGAGTGGTTTCAGCCCTTCTTCCAGGAATGGGAGAGAGGAGGCCAAGTGAAAGACCTGCGTACACCCCACGGGCATCTCCCGGATTATGCCGCCCTGGTTTTGAAGATGGTGCGCCGGTGGGGTCTGGAGGTGTGGGAGATCGGGACCATGCCAAGAAAATTTCTCGACAGAAGGGTTCTGATGACCCACTTCCAGAAGCCCCTGGCACTCAAAGACTGCCCAAGTAGTGAACTCGGGGAGGGATTAAAACTTTTAAATTCAGTGAGGATTCCCCAGAAGTTTTGGGATCTGGCTTAGCGCTGCTTCCACGGGAGACTGTATGTAAGGGGCAATCTGAAGTACAGAAACACTGATGACAGAGGATGTCCTCGGGAGGAGTGTAGCAATACACTGGAGAGTATGGAGCATTTCCTGCTTCATTGCCCCTTTAAGGCAGAGGTATATAAAAGGGTGGGTACCTCCATCGGCTGGCCCGGGTTAGCCAACCTCTCCTATGCCGTGTGGGCTTATGGGATGTTCAGAGACCTAGGTGGTAGGGACCGTAACACTACCTTTTTAGTTAGCATAGTGGTTAGGCACTTTACTTGGAATGCACGGTGTTTAGTATCTACGCAGAGCAAAATCCTCCGGGTTGATGAGGTCGTAGTGTTCGGGTACTAATCAGTCTCAACCGGCAGGGATAATACGCTGAGTTCGTACGAAAGGAATCACACCACACAGAGTCTGGTACAAAGCTCCTCACTCAGCATCAGGCGTCGCTGACTTATTTATTAGACACATTTGTTCTATATATCCCCTTTCTCCTGGGGGTGGGTACATGTTATCACACTTTTATAAAAGCACGTATCACTGTAAGCCTCTTGATACTTGTGTCATCCATGGATAGGTTCACCCTTATCTGGTCCTTTAGATATGTCTTCCTAGTTCATAGTTCGTTCATACCAGGAAGTGACTTGTTATTTTATTAGTGCGTAGTCCCTGTTCAGGGGCCATCTTGCCACGTATACTTATCTAATCCTATTACTATTGCTTCATCACAATTATGTACACAACTCTATAGTCTATATTTTATTAAAGAAAGAAAATTATTATAAACATTAACTTCTGTCCACTCCATCCTTCACAGTCCCCCCTTTTATCATTATTTTCTTCATTTCTTAACCTAAGTGTGTCCGTGCTCTGGGAAAGGGGAGTAAAAGGATTTTTTCACCAGTTTGAGACGAGCCTCCCCTATTAGGAGACCCCCCTTTGTAGCTGGACTTAAAGAGTCGGTGCACACCCTACACTATCTATTCATCTTCAGAACAATAGTCTCGATAAAGGGTGGTTGTTCTCATGGATGGAGTTGGTAAAAGTCCTTCAATTTCTGAAGAAAACATAAAAGTGGGAGTTACTTCAGTTATAGTTTTAGTCATTAATTTCTTTATACATGGTAATACACAACAAGCAATAACTGCGAAAAGCACTAGAAAGATTAAGATTACAATCCCAATTTGGGCCAGAATTTTCTGCCATCCGGTTAACCATGAGAAATACTGATCCCATGGGTCTGTGAAACCTGAATTTCGTTTTAATTCCTCGGATAAAGAAACAATCTGTTTGATTGCCATGGTTACTTTGCCGTTTGGTCCTGTGTTATCTGGAATAAAAGTACAACAGGTAGTACCTATCATGGCACAAACGCCTCCTTTTTCTGCTAGTATCATATCAAGGGCCATACGGTTCTGGAAAGTCATAGTAGATGTGGGTCCTAACTGGTCAGCTAGACCTTGTAAAGCGTCCCTAGTATAGTTAACAAACCGTTGCTGGTTGTAATAGATATAATTTATCCAATCTACATTTTTGTTAGCTGTGATCATAGGGATTAATGATTCAAATCAAGCTGCTACCTGATCCCGGGCCTTGAATTCATCTGGGACCCCCCTTGGGACTCCTATAGCATCTATATACACATGGGGGTCAAAACTTCCTTTCAGATCTCTTTTTTTCCCTTGTAAATATGTGACTATTTTGAGAGATGGTCTCTTGGGTCTCAGAGAGTATATGAAAAGGCATGATCGCTTTCGCCAGGGTGCATTCTCCCTTCCAGTTCCCTTCGATCCGCCGAACTGTTTCTAACTGTATACCATTCAATACTCCTAAATATCTCTTAAAATTGTTATCAAGAATACAAAATATCTTCTATTTCTTATTTGGCTATTATTCATACATAATATCATCCCATCAGTTTCTTTTATTACAATCGTAGAGTTGAGCCTCTCCTTGTTGCATCTTTCATAAATCTTATTTATCATTTTGTTTCTATTTTTACTGGTTGTATATTTCTGTAGATATTGTAAATCTGGTTCATAACAACAAAACCACAGTCCCAGTCTCTTCTTGTATGCTAATGTTGGCTGTTTTGTCTATGTGAAGGTACACAGTCCCTCCATGTGGCCCTTTTTTCCAAGTCCCTTCGGTTGTAGTCACATTTGTAGTATAACACGGGGCATTGGCCTTACAGGTGTAGTTACCCTGCTTTCTATCCACTGTGGCATTCGCCCACCCTGTCCTGAACTGTTCCAGTGATTCTGTACTGATTACGTGTACAGGAGTAGCAGTTCTGCCTTTTTGTATAAGAGCACACGCAACAACCGCCGCAACGACCGCAAAGATCTTCATTCTTCTGGCTGAAGAACCTTTTTACAATGACTGGCGTGAATCCAGCTTGCCTTTCCTTCGAGCTTCACTGAGGTGCTTGTAACGAGCAAAACTTGAAAAGGACCATCAAACCGTGGCTCAAGGCTCTTCCTCACGTGTCTTTTGACAATGACCCAATCTCCTGGTTCTAGCTTATACGTCCCTTCAACTGAATCAGGACCTGGAATGGAAGCAAATACTTGTGCATGCACCTTGGTCAATTGTTTGTTCAGTGTTGATACATAATCTGTTAGTCTACCATACTGCATTTGGAGCACCTGTGGAAAACAACATCCTAATCTGGGAGCCGACCCAAATAAGATCTTATATGGGCTGAGACCTGTTCTTTTTGTGGGCGTGTATCTTACTGAGAACAAGGCTAATGGTAGACACTCGGTCCATGGTTTCCCGTTTTCTACCATTGCTTTTTGGATTTTCAATTTGAGAGTCCCATTTAGTCTCTCAACCTTCCCACTGCTTTGTGGATGGTATAGTGTATGTAGGGCTTGACTTATGCCTAGAGCTGACAACACATGGTTCATGATTTCACCCGTAAAATGAGTTCCTCTGTCTCTCTCGATCATCTCTGGAACTCCATATCTGCACACCACCTCGTTGATCAGTTTCTTTGCTGTGGCTACGGCTGTAGCTTTGGTTACTGGAAAAGCTTCTGGCCATCCTGAAAAGAGATCAATACAAACAAGCACATACTCCTAGGTACCAACTTTGGGTAGTTGAATATAGTCTATCTGCAGTCTCTGGAACGGATATATAGGTCTGGGTGTGTGCTTCTGTGGTACTTTTACAGTTCTTCCAATATTATGTGTTGCACAGATCATGCATCCTTGTGTAAAACTGCTGGCCATCACACTAAACCCTGGAGCATACCACACCTTGTTTACCAAGTCCATCATTGCCGTTTTTGACTGGTGTGTCTCTCCATGTGTTATTTGGGCCATCATTGGGAACATTGTCTTAGGCAGGCACAGTTTATTCTGGCATTGCCAGAGGCCATCTTTTCGTAGCGTTGCTCCTTGGGCCGTCCACTTGTCTTTTTCTTCTTTTGTTGCTTGTCCTTGAAGTTTTTGCCGTAGTTCCGGGCTTACAGCTGGTCTTGTTTCCTCTGGATCTTTTATCTGACATACGGCTGCTAACACGGGTAGCTTCTGTGCTGCTTGCTTTTGCGGCTTGGTCTGCCAAAGCATTTCCTTTTGTCTCTGGTGAACTCACCTTAGTGTGAGCTTTTAATGTTTACTACTGTTAATTGAGAGTCAGTGTATATATTTGCTGTCTTTCCTTCTGCATGTTGGCATGCTGCTGCCAGGGCCTTAAGCTCCACTTCTTGTGCTGAGCGGGACGCTGGTAAGGAGGCTGCTTCTAGGACTACATCTTCGGTGGTTACTGCATATCCTGTAAGAAAAGATCCTTCTACAAAATACCTTGAACCATCCACAAAGAGTATTTAGGTCTGGGTTTTGGAGTGGGGTATCTTTCACATGTGCGAACACCACTGTTTCCTGGGCCATAAGGGCCATACAATCATGTTCATCAGTTTCAGACAAAAATTGTGACCATACTTTACCTACGTCTTCTCCCCCTTGCTCCAAAGGCAGTAAGGTAGCTGGGTTCAATGTAGTACAGCGGTGTAAAGTAACCTGCTCAGGGAGAAGAAGCGCACAGATTAATCTCAAATGTCTTGCAGTGGACAAATGCTTAGGTTGTACTTGAGTTAGAATAGCAGTAATATATATATCATGTGGTGGAAATGCCAGGACCAAATCTGAGGCCTTGTTTAACATTGAATTTACAGCAATGATAGCTTTCACACATGATGGGGAACCTCGGGCCACAGGGTCTAGTCTAGCTGAATAATATACTATCGGGCTCTGCTGTGGTCCATGACTTTGTGTGAGAACCGCAGTGTCATGTCCATTTTGTTCAGTACAGTACAAAGTATATGCTTGCGTAGAGGTACTCCATGGATTGGTGTCACAAGCCGCTACCAAACACAACTCCTCCTCATTCAGCTGATAATCCAGAATACTTTGAGAATCTCACTTTTATCAGGTTCTGCAAATACTTGATTAATACAAAAACAAATAAAAATAAAACATTCCCAAAAACTTTACATCAAGTTAACAATGTCCAGACAAGTTTTGTTTTGCCTTCTCCCTCATCTAAATCCATAAAGACTCGTGTGAGTGATGTCACATCCTCCTGTGTAACTTTGCTGGAGGTGGATGGTCTCTTACACATAAACCACAACTGTACCTGATCAGTTCCTTCACTCTTCCCCCCTTTGTGGACTCTGCGAGAGTGATGTAGCAGAGTTCAAAACTACATCTCAACATAACACTAATTTAACCCTCTGTAATGTACAACAGCCTGAAACAAAAATGACTTTTTCCTGACAAACATTTGATCTTTACAATGACATAACTCATGTGTGAAATCAAAAACAAAACAATTGTAGTTAGTTATTCAATAAAACAGAAAATATTATCTCTGATAACATTAATTACTGTAAACCAATAAACAGTATATATAAATAGGGAACGGTGGGGGCACATACATTTTCAAACCCCCGTGTCTCACAGTATCTGTAGTTTAATACATCTGAATTATCAAAACACATGAAATCTGATCACATCATAACACATAAATATCGTAACTTTTATAACCAACAGCGCTTGCGCAAAAGAGAAGAAATGTATTTAGGTTTGTAGACATTACTGATATATATATATATCTCAGCAGTGCATATTGAAATCCCTTGGTCTCATCAGCCCTGCAGACTGCACCCAGTCAGCCCCCCTCCTCCTCCTCCCAAACACAGCACACTTTAGGGGGGAGGGAGGTCACAAACTCCCAGCTTCTCACAACTTCTTCTCTCACCATCTTAACACTTTCAATGCCGGCAAAACAACATACGTATCTGCAATCATTTATCACACCATTGTACAGGAATTATCTACGTTAATGTTTAACAGTACAATCTGACGGCCACCATCTCTATATTATGATGATGTGTTGTTTCATCAGTGAACTAGACTGGAACTTCTGTAAATAGAAAAAACACTACAAATGACAAAATTAACAAGGTGATTACTTCATACTGATTTGGTTGGGCCGGGCGTGGCCACACCCTACGGAGGGGGCTTATAAAATCCACCTTCTTGTGTGAGTACCGGATATAACGGAACAACAGGTTTAGGTGTACCAAGATGGCCTCCTGGGGCGGGGAGTGGTGCCGAAGGCGTGGCATATATGGGAGGATCGGGGCGTGGAAAGTGACATGATACACAATATTCAGCTTGGGGCGGGTTCTGTTAACCACAACTGGGACACTCCCACGAAGTTAGAATTCCACCGTCGCCATTATAGGGCGGTGGCTGGACACGTACTTTGTAATACACATATCTGATGATTTTACCCTTTCTGTCTCGTATTTCTTGCTCAGTAAACTTGTCTTTAGTTATGGCTATGGCTGTTCTTTGCCAAGCTAATGCTTCATCTAACTTTCCTTCGTCACTTAATCTTCCCTTGTTTTCCCTAAGAGCTGCAGCCCATTCTTCCATCTATAAATATGCCACATATGTGCATAACTTTCTTACTATTTTCTACATTCTTCTTGCCTGTCTCTTTTTTTTTTTTTTTAAACACATTAAACATACTGTTCTATATTTAACACCGTCCTGAGAATGAAACCTTATTCTCGATGTTTCTGAACACAAAACACAATTTTTTTTTATATTTTTTTTTTTTTTTTTTTTTTAAACACAATTATAACTGACTGTCTGTCTCTGTCGTCTTAATGGTATCAAACTATACCCTGCGACCAATTAAATTAAATTATTACACTTACACCTGTCGTCTTAATGGTATCAACCTATACCCTGCGACCAATTAAATTATTACACTTACACCTGTCGTCTTAATGGTATCAACCTATACCCTGCGACCAATTAAATTATTACACTTACACCTGTCGTCTTAATGGTATCAACCTATACCCTGCGACCAATTAAATTATCACACTTATACTTATCACCTATGCCGGCGAGACGCGACTATCTATACTATGATTCTTGGAACCACACAGCGGGTTAACTCTCTGTCGCTGAGAGTGTGGCCGGGATCGACTCCAAATACCTCGGTATCTTATCACCTGCTCACTCTCCCACACGGATAAGAGCCAATATTCATAAACATGAACTTAACCTTACCGTGTTTTATTTGAAGCTGATCAGACTTCCTGGGAGCGTGGCTGGTGATTCGATGTTGAGGCGTCTGGGGGTCGTAGATCACGGACACGGCTTATCCCTCGAGTGTGGCCCCACGTCGAGCGCCAAAATGTTCGGGTACTAATCAGTCTCAACCGGCAGGGATAATACGCTGAGTTCGTACGAAAGGAATCACACCACACAGAGTCTGGTACAAAGCTCCTCACTCAGCATCAGGCGTCGCTGACTTATTTATTAGACACATTTGTTCTATATATCCCCTTTCTCCTGGGGGTGGGTACATGTTATCACACTTTTATAAAAGCACGTATCACTGTAAGCCTCTTGATACTTGTGTCATCCATGGATAGGTTCACCCTTATCTGGTCCTTTAGATATGTCTTCCTAGTTCATAGTTCGTTCATACCAGGAAGTGACTTGTTATTTTATTAGTGCGTAGTCCCTGTTCAGGGGCCATCTTGCCACGTATACTTATCTAATCCTATTACTATTGCTTCATCACAATTATGTACACAACTCTATAGTCTATATTTTATTAAAGAAAGAAAATTATTATAAACATTAACTTCTGTCCACTCCATCCTTCACAGTAGGGAATATCATCGGTGACCTGGTGAAGGTGCGTTCTTTGGAGGTCGATAGACTGGGAGCACCCAAAGCCTCTCGCTTATGGAGGGGCTTTTCATTTAGGGTGCCTTAGGGTATCGGCCTTCAGGGGGGGGGGGCTCATCCGGCTCGTCTGGGGGGGGTTCGCCCTCATTCCGGCACATAAAACGAAGCGATAGGGAGAATAATAGGGAAAGTAGGATAAGTTTAGGGCTAGATTAAACATGGGGTAAGAGAAGGGACAGCAATAGGGGAAAGCGATAGGGGAAGCGATAGGGAAAGTGTCGGCGTGGGTGGGACCTGGCCTTGGGGGGGGTCGGGTGGGTCTCCTTTCTCCTTCCTTCTGGTGGTAGGCTGGTTTAGTGCACTTCAGGTTTTTGTTTTTTGATACGTAAAGGCAGTATAAAGGCTTACAGGAACCGAAATTGGTGCTTTTGGGTTGTGGTTTTGTTGTTTCGTTGCTATGAATATGTGAGGGATAGTGAAAGGGGTTTAGATAGGTTGGGTGGGGGAATTGGGGGGAGTGGGGAGGGGTGTGGTTAAAGTTTATTTTCCCGCTCAGGCCCGGACTAAGCGGACATGAGAGGACATGGGGCGGGGTGTTGGCCTGGTGTGGTGATGGGTTAGTCTAGATAGAGTTAGGGTCAGTATATTAATATATATAAAAAATAAATAAATATATATATATATATATATATATACATATATATATATAAAAATAAAAAAAAAATATATAAAAAAATAAAAATAAAAATGTAAGGGTGTATATAATGTGTGCGGTGTATTGTGTTTCACCATGTATATAGGTATGTATGCCAAGGGTTTGACACATTTCCGGCTGATTGTTTCAAATGAGTACGGAAGGGAGTGAGTGGGGGTGAGTGGATTCTGGTGGGAGGAGGGGGGAATATGATAAAGGTTGAATGTGGATGAGTGCAAATGGATGAGGGAATTGGCCAAGACCAGGGATGGAAAAAAAATGCAGTAATGTATTTTGTGTATATATTGTATATATTGTTGTGATTTATGTTATGTATTAGTTTTGTTATGTTTTTCTATTTTTCTAATAAAACAAAGAGTTTCAGGCTAAGATGAGGCTCCGACAGTAGACAGACACCCAGTGGGGCACAACACTATAGATGCAGCGGAGGGCACAGCACGACTCCAACTCTTGATGGCACAGAGGCACGGTAGCACGGGACACAGGGTACTGGCAGCACGAACGGGTAACACTGGGAACTGGAAAACACTAGGAGACCATTTGCAATGACAAACTTTAGGTAACACAACAATGCTCAGGCAAGGATCGAGAGGGCAGAGCCCCTTTTATAGTCCTGAAGCATTCTGGGCTGATTGCAGTATACTGCAACTGTGCGTGTACTGGCCCTTTAAGGCCGTGCACTCGCGGGTGCCACCGCCCTGCGAGAGACAGTGTCCAGACCAGGAAGTGAGTACCGGCGTCTCTCAGGAGGGAGATGCCGCCGGGAACTCACTCGTCTATGGCCGCGGCCGTCAGAGGGTAAGTCAGGACGATGGTCCGTGGCCATAGAGGTCCAAGCTCAGTACATATATACAGCCACAGAACAAAGCTCAGTACATATATACAGCACCAGAACCAAGCTCAGTACATAAATACAGCCCTAGAACCAAGCTCAGTACATAAATACAGTGCCAGAACCAAGCTCAGTACATATATATAACTCCAGAACCAAGCTCAGTACATATATACAGCACCAGAACAAAGCTCAGTACACATATATAACTCCAGATCCAAGCTCAATGTTTAGGATACGCTGGGAGTTGCTGTTTAACAAAAAAGAATGCTACCATCCGTCATCTCACTGCAGATCATACAGTGACTACAGTACTGATCAGTCACAGGGAGAATAAACATTTACATTGAGTGACTCACAGGTGATGACTCAAATTCTTTTTCGTAATTTTTCTCTTTTCTTCTCCATCCGGTCCAGACCTCTATGATGACTTCTCCCGGGCACGGCCCATTTCTGCAGTTTGCCACTCAGATGTCTTCGGCTTGCCACTTTTTCAACATTTCCACACCTATAAACGAAGATAAAATTCATATGATGCCACACTCTATGCTTCTAAATATAATAATATCATACACTGTGCCCCTGAATATAATAGTACTATACACTGTGCCCCTGAATATAATAGTAGTATACACTGTGCCCCTGAATATAATAGTATTATACACTGTGCCCCTGAATACAATAGTACCATACACTGTGCCCCTGAATACAATAGTACTATACACTGTGCCCCTGAATACAATAGTACTATACACTGTGCGCCTGAATATAATATTACTATACACCATGTCCCTGAATATAATAGTACTATACACCACGCCCCTAAATATAATAGTACTATACAGTGTGCCCCTGAAAATAATAGTACTATACACTGTGCCCCTGTGTATAATAGTACTATACACTGTGCCCCTGAATACAATAATACCACACACTGTGCCCCTGAATATAATAGTATTATACACTGCGCCCCTGAAAATAATAGTACTATACACTGTGCCCCTGAATACAATATTACTATACACTGTGTCCCTGAATATAATATTACTATACACTGTGCCCCTGAATATATTAGTACCATACACTGTGCCCCTGAATACAATAGTACTATACACTGTGCCCCTGAATATATTACTATACACCGTGTCCCTGAATATAATAGTACCATACACTGTGTCCCTGAATATAATAGTCTATACACTGTGCCCCTGAATATAATAGTACCATACACTGTGCCCCTGAATACAATAGTACTATACACTGTGCCCCTGAATATATTACTATACACCGTGTCCCTGAATATAATAGTACCATACACTGTGTCCCTGAATATAATAGTACTATACACTGCGCCCCTGAATATAATAGTACCATACACTGTGCCCCTGAACACAATAGTACTATACACTGTGCCCCTGAATATAATATTACTATACACCGTGTCCCTGAATATAATAGTACTATATACTGTGCCCCTGAATATAATAGTACTATTGTATCGTCTATGGCCGGGGTCCGTCGTTCTAACTTACCCCTCGACGACCGCGGCCATGGACATCCTGCTGCTGTGCTGCGTCTTCCCCCTGTGAGGCGCCGGCACTCACTTACGGGTACTGAGACTGTCTCCCAGAGGGTGTGCGCGCGCGCTCATGCCCGCTCTTAAGGGGCCAGCACGCGCACATGAAAATCATCATAATATTACTATACACTGTGCCCCTGAATATATTAGTACCATACACTGTGCCCCTGAATACAATAGTACTATACACTGTGCCCCTGAATATATTACTATACACCGTGTCCCTGAATATAATAGTACCATACACTGTGCCCCTGAATATAATAGTACCATACACTGTGTCCCTGAATATAATAGTCTATACACTGTGCCCCTGAATATAATAGTACCATACACTGTGCCCCTGAATACAATAGTACTATACACTGTGCCCCTGAATATATTACTATACACCGTGTCCCTGAATATAATAGTACCATACACTGTGTCCCTGAATATAATAGTACTATACACTGCGCCCCTGAATATAATAGTACCATACACTGTGCCCCTGAACACAATAGTACTATACACTGTGCCCCTGAATATAATATTACTATACACCGTGTCCCTGAATATAATAGTACTATATACTGTGCCCCTGAATATAATAGTACTATTGTATCGTCTATGGCCGGGGTCCGTCGTTCTAACTTACCCCTCGACGACCGCGGCCATGGACATCCTGCTGCTGTGCTGCGTCTTCCCCCTGTGAGGCGCCGGCACTCACTTACGGGTACTGATACTGTCTCCCAGAGGGTGTGCGCGCACGCTCATGCCCGCTCTTAAGGGGCCAGCACGCGCACATGAAAATCATCATTAACGCTCATGATTTCCTGGACTATAAGAAGGCCACCGCCCTTCTGATCCCCGCCTGAGTGTTGCTGTTGTTTCCAGTGTCTTGCAGTTCCCAGTGTTCCCCGTACCCGTATCCTGTATCCCGTGCTATCCAGTACTATCCTGGTCTACTGCCGTGCTGAGCTGTTGTCGTGTTGTGCTGCATACCACGCTGTTCTGCTACATTCCACTCCTGTTCTGCTACTCCACGCCTGACGTCTACCTTCCGCCTGGTCCCAGCCGGGCCTGCCTTGCTACCCGTCTACATTGCCTCAGGTACCCTTTTTGGACTATAGACTCTGTACCATACCTGTTTGGCCAGCTGCCATCCCGCTACGCGGTACGGCCCAGTGGGTCCACACCCCGCATCGTGACAACTATACATTGTGCCCCTGAATATAATAGTGTTATACACTGTGCCCCTGAATACAATAGTACTATACACTGTGTCCCTGAATACAATAGTACTATACACTGTGCGCCTAAATATAATATTACTATACACCATGTCCCTGAATATAATAGTACTATACACTGTGCCCCTGAATATAATAGTACTATACACTGCTTCCCTGAATACAATAGTACCATACACTGTGCCCCTGAATATAATATTACTATAAACTATGTCCCTGAATATAATAGTACTATACACTGTACCCCTGAATATAATATTACTATACACTGTGCCCCTGAATACAATAGTACTATTCACTGTGCCCCTGAATATAATAGTACCATACATTGTGCCCCTGAATACAATAGTACTATGCACTGTGCCCCTGAATATAATATTACTATACACCGTGTCCCTGAATATAATAGTACTATATACTGTGCCCCTGAATATAATAGTACTATTGCAACGTCTATGGCCATGGTCCGTCATTCTAACTTACCCCTCGACGACTGTGGCCATGGACATCCTGCTGCTGTGCTGCGCGTCCCCCTGTGAGGCGCCGGCACTCACTTCCGGGTATTGAGACGGTCTCCCGGAGGGTGTGCGAGCGCGCTCGTGCCCGCTCTTGAAGGGCCAGCACGCGCACATGAAAATCATCATCATTAATTCACATGATTTCCTGGACTATAAGAAGGCCACCGCCCTTCTGATCCTTGCCTGAGCGTTGTTGTTGTTTCCAGTGTCTTCCAGTTCCCAGTGTACCCGTACCTGTATCCTGTATCCCGTGCTATCCAGTACTATCCAGAACTATCCTGGTCTACTGCCGTGCTGAGCTGTTGCCGTGTTGTGCTGCATTCCACGCCTGTTCTGCTACTCCACGCCTGATGTCTACCTGTCGCCTGGTCCCAGCCGAGCCTGCCTTGCTACTGTCTACATTGCCTCAGGTATCCTTTCTGGACTAGAGACTCTGTACCATACCTGTTTGGCCAGCTGCCATCCCGCTACGCGGTATGGCCCAGTGGGTCCACACCCCACATCGTGACAACTATACTGTTAAGGATCTGCCAGGCACAGCTTCTGTATCCACGCCCATAGGTAATCAGTCTGCACCTGCTTCTATGTCTGGGAGACTGACTCCATCTTCCACCACTCAGGATGGCAGGTTTAGGAGTGGGAGAGCCTATCATAGCCTGGCCAGACGGAGCTAGCTCCCGCCCTCTGTCTATTTATACCTGCCTTTCCTGTTCCTCCTTGCTTGTGATTCTTCTCATTTGGTTTCCTGGCCCTGCTGCAGCTTCTTGATCTATTTGACCCTGCTTCATATTGACCCTGGCTTACTGACTACTCTCCTGCTCTGCGTTTGGGTACCTCGTACACTCCTGGTTTGACTCGGCTTGTTCACTACTCTCCTGCTCTGCGTTTGGTACCTCGTACACTCCTGGTTTGACTCGGCTCGTTCACCACTCTTGTTGCTCTCGGTGTTGCCGTGGGCAACTGCCCCTTTTCCCTTGCTTCTGTGTACCCTTGTCTGTTTGTCTGTCGTGCACATATTGAGCGTAGGGACTGTCGCCCAGTTGTTTCCCGTTGCCTAGGGCGGGTTGTTGCAAGTAGGCAGGGACTGAGTGGTGGGTAGATTAGGGCTCACTTGTCTGTTTCCTTACCCCCGTTATTACATAATCACAAGCCCTATACCTAGTCTAACCTGGTCCCTCACACTACTATGGACCACCTTGAGACCCTGGCTCAGCAAATGCAGGGTCTCTCCTTACAGGTCCAGGCCCTGGCTCAGAGGGTCAACCAGCCTGATGCGACCATGGTAGTGCCCCTCACCTCACCTCTTGAATCCCACCTCAAGTTGCCTGACCGGTTCTCAGGGGACCGGAAGACCTTTCGGGAGAGTTGTAAGCTCTGTTTTCGCTTAAAGCCCCACTCCTCAGGTTCTGAGAGCCAGCGGGTGGGTATAATTATGTCCCGGCTCCAGGAAGGGCCCCAAGAATGGGCCTTCTCCTTGGCTCCTGACGCCCCTGAACTTTCCTCCGTTGATCTTTTCTTTTCCGCTCTCGGACTCATTTATGACGAGAGTGACAGGACTGCCTTTGCCGAGAGTCAGCTGGTGACCTTACGTCAGGGTAAGAGACCTGTTGAGGAGTATTGTTCTGACTTTAGGAAGTGGTGCGTAGCTTCTCGGTGGAATGACCCTGCCTTAAGGTGCCAGTTTAGGTTGGGTCTGTCGAACGCCCTGAAAGACCTGCTAGTTAGCTATCTCTCTTCTGACTCCCTAGACCAGGTTATGGCTTTAGCGGTACGACTTGACCGACGTCTCAGGGAGCGACAACGTGAACGTTTTTGTGTTTTCTCCTCTGACTCCCCCATGATGCCTCCCAAGGTTCCGTTGCTTCGTTCTTCCATAGAAGACTCAGAGGTACCTATGCAACTCGGAGCCTCCGTGTCCCCCCAACAACGTAGAGAGCTCCTCAGGAAGAATGGTCTCTGTTTCTATTGTGGGGATGACAAGCATCAAGTGAACACCTGTCCTAGGCGTAAGAATAAGCAGCCGGAAAACTTCCGCGCCTAAGTGATCATCGGGGAGGTCACTTGGGCGCACAGGTATTTCCCATAAATATGAAACTTAATAAAATCTTGCTTCCCTTTCAGTTCTCTTTTGGTGGTAGGTCTGCTACCGGCAGTGCCTTCGTGAATTCAGGGTCGTCTGCTAATATCATGTCTGTGGAATTTGCTATGTCTCTAGCTATGCCTTTGATTGATTTGCCTAAACCTGTCCCGGTAGTGGGTATCGACTCCACTCCTCTAGCTAATGGTTATTTTATACAGCATACCCCTGTTTTTGAACTCCCTGTTGGCTCCATGCATTTGAAACAGTGCTCTGTACTGTTGATGCAGGGATTATCGTCCGATCTGGTTTTAGGCCTTCCCTGGTTGCAGTTGCATAATCCCACGTTTGACTGGAATACTGGGGATCTTACCAAATGGGGTAATGAATGCTTGACGTCATGTTTTTCTGTTAATTCTATTTCTCCCCCTGAGGAGGTGAACACGCTACCTGAGTTTGTTCAGGACTTCGCTGATGTTTTCTCTAAGGAGGCCTCCGAAGTGTTACCTCCTCATAGAGAATACGATTGCGCTATCGATTTGGTACCAGGAGCTAAGCTCCCTAAGGGTAGGATATTTAATCTCTCTTGTCCCGAACATGAAGCCATGAGAGAGTATATCCAGGAATGCCTGGCCAAGGGTTACATTCGCCCCTCTACTTCTCCGGTAGGTGCTGGCTTCTTCTTCGTAGGGAAGAAGGATGGTGGTCTTAGGCCATGCATTGACTACCGTAACTTGAATAAGGTCACTGTAAGGAACCAGTATCCCCTTCCTTTGATTCCTGATCTCTTTAATCAGGTTCAGGGGTCCCAATGGTTCTTTAAGTTTGATCTACGGGGGGCGTATAACCTTATCCGCAACAAAGAGGGGGATGAGTGGAAGACTGCGTTTAACACGCCTGAAGGTCATTTTGAATACCTTGTCATGCCCTTTGGGTTGTGTAATGCTCCCGCGGTCTTCCAGAATTTCATAAATGAGATTTTAAGAGATTACCTGGGGGTATTTCTTGTAGTGTACCGTGATGATATACTTGTGTTTTCCAAGGACTGGTCCTCCCACATTGAGCATGTCAGGAAGGTGCTCCAGGTCCTTCGGGAAAACAAACTGTTTGCGAAGACCGAAAAATGTGTGTTTGGGGTGCAGGAGATACCATTTTTGGGTCAAATCCTCACTCCTCATGATTTCCGCATGGACCCCGCCAAGGTCCAGGCTGTGGCGGAATGGGTCCAAACTGCCTCCCTGAAGGCGTTACAGTGCTTCTTGGGGTTCGCTAATTATTACAGGAGATTTATTGATAACTTCTCGGTAATCGCTAAGCCTCTTACGGATCTCACTCGCAAGGGTGCTGATCTCCTCCGCTGGCCTCCTGAAGCTGTCCAGGCTTTTGAGGTCCTTAAGAAGTGCTTTATCTCGGCCCCGGTGTTGGTTCAGCCCAACCAAATGGAGCCATTTATCGTGGAGGTTGACACGTCCGAGGTGGGAGTGGGGGCTGTCTTCTCCCAGGGTACCAGGTCCCTCACCCATCTCCGTCCCTGTGCCTACTTCTCCAGGAAGTTTTCGCCCACTGAGAGTAACTATGATATTGGCAACCGCGAACTCTTAGCCATTAAATGGGCATTTGAAGAGTGGCGCCACTTCCTGGAGGGGGCTAGGCACCAGGTAACGGTCCTTACCGACCACAAGAATCTGGTTTTCCTAGAATCGGCCCGGAGGCTAAACCCGAGACAAGCTCGATGGGCGTTATTTTTTACCAGATTCAATTTTTTGGTTACCTATAGGGCTGGGTCTAAAAATATTAAGGCTGATGCACTGTCGCGTAGCTTCATGGCCAGCCCTCCTTTGGAGGAAGGTCCTGCTTGTATTTTGCCTCCAGGTATAATAATTTCCTCTATTGATTCTGATTTAGTTTCTGAAATTACTGCTGATCAAGGTTCAGCTCCCGGGAACCTTCCTGAGAACAAGCTGTTTCTTCCCCTGCAATTCCGGCTAAGGGTACTTAGGGAAAATCATGACTCCGCTCTATCTGGTCATCCAGGCATCCTGGGTACCAAGCACCTCATTGCCAGAAACTATTGGTGGCCTGGGTTGCCTAAGGACGTTAAAGCCTACGTCGCCGCTTGTGAGGTTTGTGCTAGGTCCAAGACTCCCAGGTCCCGACCAACGGGCTTACTAGGTTCTTTGCCCATTCCCCAGAGACCTTGGACCCATATCTCCATGGATTTTATCACCGATTTGCCTCCATCTCAAGGCAAGTCGGTGGTGTGGGTTGTAGTAGACCGCTTCAGTAAGATGTGCCACTTTGTGCCCCTCAAAAAACTACCCAATGCTAAGACGTTAGCTACCTTGTTTGTCAAACATATCCTGCGCTTCCATGGGGTCCCTGTCAATATTGTTTCTGACAGAGGGGTACAATTTGTTTCCTTGTTTTGGAGAGCTTTCTGTAAAAAGTTGGAGATTGATCTGTCCTTCTCCTCTGCCTTCCATTCTGAAACTAATGGCCAAACTGGGAGGACTAATCAGTCTCTAGAACAATATTTAAGGTGTTTTATCTCTAACTGTCAATATGATTGGGTCTCATTCATCCCCCCTCGCCGAATTTTCCCTTAATAACCGGGTCAGTAACTCGTCAGGGGTCTCCCCCTTTTTCTGTAATTTTGGGTTTAATCCACGGTTCTCCTCCGTTTCACCTGGTACTTCCAACAATCCCGAGGTAGAGGTCGTTCATCGGGAATTTTGCACAGTCTGTCCCCAGGTTCAGAAGAACCTAGAGGCGTCCCAGAGCATACAAAAAACTCAGGCAGATAGAAGACGTTCTGCTAACCCCTTGTTTATGGTCGGGGATCTGGTGTGGCTATCGTCAAAGAACTTGCGCCTTAAAGTCCCGTCCAAGAAGTTTGCTCCCCGGTTTATAGGGCCGTACAAGGTCATTGAAGTAATCAATCCTGTCTCCTTCCGACTGGAGTTGCCCCCATCTTTTCGAGTACACGACGTGTTTAATGCCTCCCTCCTTAAACGCTGCTCTCCGTCCTTGGCTCCCTCGAGGAAACCTCCTGTCCCCGTTCTCACCCCTGAGGGGGTAGAATTCGAGGTGGCCAAGATTGTGGACAGCAAGATGGTCCAAGGCTCCCTCCAGTACCTGGTCTATTGGAGAGGAAACGGGCCTGAGGAGAGGACTTGGGTACCCGCCCGGGATGTTCACGCTGGGGTATTGGTCAGGAGGTTCCACCTTAGTTTCCCCAATAAACCAGGTCCATCTAGAAAGGGTCCGGTGGCCCCTCATAAAAGGGGGGGTACTGTTAAGGATCTGCCAGGCACAGCTTCTGTATCCACGCCCATAGGTAATCAGTCTGCACCTGCTTCTATGTCTGGGAGACTGACTCCATCTTCCACCACTCAGGATGGCAGGTTTAGGAGTGGGCGAGCCTATCATAGCCTGGCCAGACGGAGCTAGCTCCCGCCCTCTGTCTATTTATACCTGCCTTTCCTGTTCCTCCTTGCTTGTGATTCTTCTCATTTGGTTTCCTGGCCCTGCTGCAGCTTCTTGATCTATTTGACCCTGCTTCATATTGACCCTGGCTTACTGACTACTCTCCTGCTCTGCGTTTGGGTACCTCGTACACTCCTGGTTTGACTCGGCTTGTTCACTACCCTCCTGCTCTGCGTTTGGTACCTCGTACACTCCTGGTTTGACTCGGCTCGTTCACCACTCTTGTTGCTCTCGGAGTTGCCGTGGGCAACTGCCCCTTTTCCCTTGCTTCTGTGTACCCTTGTCTGTTAGTCTGTCGTGCACATATTGAGCGTAGGGACTGTCGCCCAGTTGTACCCTGTCGCCTAGGGCGGGTCGTTGCAAGTAGGCAGGGACTGAGTGGCGGGTAGATTAGGGCTCACTTGTCTGTTTCCTTACCCCCGTTATTACATATACACTGTGCCCCTGAAAATAATAGTACTATACACTGTGCACCTAAATTTAATAGTATTATACACTGTGCCCCTGAATACAATAGTTCCATACACTGTGCCCCTGAATATAATAGTACTATACACTTCGCCCCCGAATATTATAGTACTGTACACTGTGGTCCTGAATATAATAGTATTATACACTGTGCTCATGAATTAAATTGTGTCAAACACTTTAAAGTAAAACACCACACACTAATAATGCCCCCTGTAGATAGTGCCAGATGCAATGCCCTCTGTAGATAATGCCACTTGAAGATGGCGCCAGTCACAATGCCCCTTGTAGATAATGCCAGTTACAATGCCCTCTTTAGATAATGTCCCCTGTAGATAGCGCCAGTTAGCAGGGGCGTAACTAGGAAAGACTGGGCCCCATAGCAAACTTTTGACTGGGGCCCCCCTCCCCTGGGTGTCACACAACCCTCCCCCCTTGTAGATTGTGCCTTTTTTACAGCCCCCCATAGATAACGCCATACAGCCCCCCTGTAGGTAACGCTATACAGCCCCCCCTGTAGGTAACGCTATACAGCCCCCCCCATAGGTAACCACATACAAACCACCCCTGTAGGTAACGCCATACAGCCCCCTGTAGGTAACGCTATACAGCCCCCCTGTAGGTAACGCTATACAGCCCCCCCTGTAGGTAACGCTATACAGCCCCCCTGTAGGTAATGCTATACAGCCCCCCTGTAGGTAACGCCATACAGCCCCCCTGTAGGTTACGCTATACAGCCCCCCTGTAGGTAACGCTATACTGCCCCTCCTGTAGGTAACGCTCTACAGCCCCCTGTAGGTAACACTATACAGCACCCCCTGTAGGTAACGCTATACAGTCCCCCCTGTAGGTAAACGCCATAGAGCCCCAACCCCCAAAAAAAATCTGACCTATAGTGTGTCCTACAAAAGACATGTATCCCCTATCCACAGGATAGAGGATACATGTGTGTTCGCTGGCAGCGATAGGGAGAACGGGGGACCAAAAGTCCCCTGAAGTTCTCCATCACAAACCTCTGACTTCCGGCATCTGCGCAGCTCAATAAAAATGAAAGGAGCCACCAATTGCCGAATTTTCCCTTAATAACCGGGTCAGTAACTCGTCAGGGGTCTCCCCCTTTTTCTGTAATTTTGGGTTTAATCCACGGTTCTCCTCCGTTTCACCTGGTACTTCCAACAATCCCGAGGTAGAGGTCGTTCATCGGGAATTTTGCACAGTCTGTCCCCAGGTTCAGAAGAACCTAGAGGCGTCCCAGAGCATACAAAAAACTCAGGCAGATAGAAGACGTTCTGCTAACCCCTTGTTTATGGTCGGGGATCTGGTGTGGCTATCGTCAAAGAACTTGCGCCTTAAAGTCCCGTCCAAGAAGTTTGCTCCCCGGTTTATAGGGCCGTACAAGGTCATTGAAGTAATCAATCCTGTCTCCTTCCGACTGGAGTTGCCCCCATCTTTTCGAGTACACGACGTGTTTAATGCCTCCCTCCTTAAACGCTGCTCTCCGTCCTTGGCTCCCTCGAGGAAACCTCCTGTCCCCGTTCTCACCCCTGAGGGGGTAGAATTCGAGGTGGCCAAGATTGTGGACAGCAAGATGGTCCAAGGCTCCCTCCAGTACCTGGTCTATTGGAGAGGAAACGGGCCTGAGGAGAGGACTTGGGTACCCGCCCGGGATGTTCACGCTGGGGTATTGGTCAGGAGGTTCCACCTTAGTTTCCCCAATAAACCAGGTCCATCTAGAAAGGGTCCGGTGGCCCCTCATAAAAGGGGGGGTACTGTTAAGGATCTGCCAGGCACAGCTTCTGTATCCACGCCCATAGGTAATCAGTCTGCACCTGCTTCTATGTCTGGGAGACTGACTCCATCTTCCACCACTCAGGATGGCAGGTTTAGGAGTGGGCGAGCCTATCATAGCCTGGCCAGACGGAGCTAGCTCCCGCCCTCTGTCTATTTATACCTGCCTTTCCTGTTCCTCCTTGCTTGTGATTCTTCTCATTTGGTTTCCTGGCCCTGCTGCAGCTTCTTGATCTATTTGACCCTGCTTCATATTGACCCTGGCTTACTGACTACTCTCCTGCTCTGCGTTTGGGTACCTCGTACACTCCTGGTTTGACTCGGCTTGTTCACTACCCTCCTGCTCTGCGTTTGGTACCTCGTACACTCCTGGTTTGACTCGGCTCGTTCACCACTCTTGTTGCTCTCGGAGTTGCCGTGGGCAACTGCCCCTTTTCCCTTGCTTCTGTGTACCCTTGTCTGTTAGTCTGTCGTGCACATATTGAGCGTAGGGACTGTCGCCCAGTTGTACCCTGTCGCCTAGGGCGGGTCGTTGCAAGTAGGCAGGGACTGAGTGGCGGGTAGATTAGGGCTCACTTGTCTGTTTCCTTACCCCCGTTATTACATATACACTGTGCCCCTGAAAATAATAGTACTATACACTGTGCACCTAAATTTAATAGTATTATACACTGTGCCCCTGAATACAATAGTTCCATACACTGTGCCCCTGAATATAATAGTACTATACACTTCGCCCCCGAATATTATAGTACTGTACACTGTGGTCCTGAATATAATAGTATTATACACTGTGCTCATGAATTAAATTGTGTCAAACACTTTAAAGTAAAACACCACACACTAATAATGCCCCCTGTAGATAGTGCCAGATGCAATGCCCTCTGTAGATAATGCCACTTGAAGATGGCGCCAGTCACAATGCCCCTTGTAGATAATGCCAGTTACAATGCCCTCTTTAGATAATGTCCCCTGTAGATAGCGCCAGTTAGCAGGGGCGTAACTAGGAAAGACTGGGCCCCATAGCAAACTTTTGACTGGGGCCCCCCTCCCCTGGGTGTCACACAACCCTCCCCCCTTGTAGATTGTGCCTTTTTTACAGCCCCCCATAGATAACGCCATACAGCCCCCCTGTAGGTAACGCTATACAGCCCCCCCTGTAGGTAACGCTATACAGCCCCCCCCATAGGTAACCACATACAAACCACCCCTGTAGGTAACGCCATACAGCCCCCTGTAGGTAACGCTATACAGCCCCCCTGTAGGTAACGCTATACAGCCCCCCCTGTAGGTAACGCTATACAGCCCCCCTGTAGGTAATGCTATACAGCCCCCCTGTAGGTAACGCCATACAGCCCCCCTGTAGGTTACGCTATACAGCCCCCCTGTAGGTAACGCTATACTGCCCCTCCTGTAGGTAACGCTCTACAGCCCCCTGTAGGTAACACTATACAGCACCCCCTGTAGGTAACGCTATACAGTCCCCCCTGTAGGTAAACGCCATAGAGCCCCAACCCCCAAAAAAAATCTGACCTATAGTGTGTCCTACAAAAGACATGTATCCCCTATCCACAGGATAGAGGATACATGTGTGTTCGCTGGCAGCGATAGGGAGAACGGGGGACCAAAAGTCCCCTGAAGTTCTCCATCACAAACCTCTGACTTCCGGCATCTGCGCAGCTCAATAAAAATGAAAGGAGCCACCAATTGCCGAATTTTCCCTTAATAACCGGGTCAGTAACTCGTCAGGGGTCTCCCCCTTTTTCTGTAATTTTGGGTTTAATCCACGGTTCTCCTCCGTTTCACCTGGTACTTCCAACAATCCCGAGGTAGAGGTCGTTCATCGGGAATTTTGCACAGTCTGTCCCCAGGTTCAGAAGAACCTAGAGGCGTCCCAGAGCATACAAAAAACTCAGGCAGATAGAAGACGTTCTGCTAACCCCTTGTTTATGGTCGGGGATCTGGTGTGGCTATCGTCAAAGAACTTGCGCCTTAAAGTCCCGTCCAAGAAGTTTGCTCCCCGGTTTATAGGGCCGTACAAGGTCATTGAAGTAATCAATCCTGTCTCCTTCCGACTGGAGTTGCCCCCATCTTTTCGAGTACACGACGTGTTTAATGCCTCCCTCCTTAAACGCTGCTCTCCGTCCTTGGCTCCCTCGAGGAAACCTCCTGTCCCCGTTCTCACCCCTGAGGGGGTAGAATTCGAGGTGGCCAAGATTGTGGACAGCAAGATGGTCCAAGGCTCCCTCCAGTACCTGGTCTATTGGAGAGGAAACGGGCCTGAGGAGAGGACTTGGGTACCCGCCCGGGATGTTCACGCTGGGGTATTGGTCAGGAGGTTCCACCTTAGTTTCCCCAATAAACCAGGTCCATCTAGAAAGGGTCCGGTGGCCCCTCATAAAAGGGGGGGTACTGTTAAGGATCTGCCAGGCACAGCTTCTGTATCCACGCCCATAGGTAATCAGTCTGCACCTGCTTCTATGTCTGGGAGACTGACTCCATCTTCCACCACTCAGGATGGCAGGTTTAGGAGTGGGCGAGCCTATCATAGCCTGGCCAGACGGAGCTAGCTCCCGCCCTCTGTCTATTTATACCTGCCTTTCCTGTTCCTCCTTGCTTGTGATTCTTCTCATTTGGTTTCCTGGCCCTGCTGCAGCTTCTTGATCTATTTGACCCTGCTTCATATTGACCCTGGCTTACTGACTACTCTCCTGCTCTGCGTTTGGGTACCTCGTACACTCCTGGTTTGACTCGGCTTGTTCACTACCCTCCTGCTCTGCGTTTGGTACCTCGTACACTCCTGGTTTGACTCGGCTCGTTCACCACTCTTGTTGCTCTCGGAGTTGCCGTGGGCAACTGCCCCTTTTCCCTTGCTTCTGTGTACCCTTGTCTGTTAGTCTGTCGTGCACATATTGAGCGTAGGGACTGTCGCCCAGTTGTACCCTGTCGCCTAGGGCGGGTCGTTGCAAGTAGGCAGGGACTGAGTGGCGGGTAGATTAGGGCTCACTTGTCTGTTTCCTTACCCCCGTTATTACATATACACTGTGCCCCTGAAAATAATAGTACTATACACTGTGCACCTAAATTTAATAGTATTATACACTGTGCCCCTGAATACAATAGTTCCATACACTGTGCCCCTGAATATAATAGTACTATACACTTCGCCCCCGAATATTATAGTACTGTACACTGTGGTCCTGAATATAATAGTATTATACACTGTGCTCATGAATTAAATTGTGTCAAACACTTTAAAGTAAAACACCACACACTAATAATGCCCCCTGTAGATAGTGCCAGATGCAATGCCCTCTGTAGATAATGCCACTTGAAGATGGCGCCAGTCACAATGCCCCTTGTAGATAATGCCAGTTACAATGCCCTCTTTAGATAATGTCCCCTGTAGATAGCGCCAGTTAGCAGGGGCGTAACTAGGAAAGACTGGGCCCCATAGCAAACTTTTGACTGGGGCCCCCCTCCCCTGGGTGTCACACAACCCTCCCCCCTTGTAGATTGTGCCTTTTTTACAGCCCCCCATAGATAACGCCATACAGCCCCCCTGTAGGTAACGCTATACAGCCCCCCCTGTAGGTAACGCTATACAGCCCCCCCCATAGGTAACCACATACAAACCACCCCTGTAGGTAACGCCATACAGCCCCCTGTAGGTAACGCTATACAGCCCCCCTGTAGGTAACGCTATACAGCCCCCCCTGTAGGTAACGCTATACAGCCCCCCTGTAGGTAATGCTATACAGCCCCCCTGTAGGTAACGCCATACAGCCCCCCTGTAGGTTACGCTATACAGCCCCCCTGTAGGTAACGCTATACTGCCCCTCCTGTAGGTAACGCTCTACAGCCCCCTGTAGGTAACACTATACAGCACCCCCTGTAGGTAACGCTATACAGTCCCCCCTGTAGGTAAACGCCATAGAGCCCCAACCCCCAAAAAAAATCTGACCTATAGTGTGTCCTACAAAAGACATGTATCCCCTATCCACAGGATAGAGGATACATGTGTGTTCGCTGGCAGCGATAGGGAGAACGGGGGACCAAAAGTCCCCTGAAGTTCTCCATCACAAACCTCTGACTTCCGGCATCTGCGCAGCTCAATAAAAATGAAAGGAGCGCTGGTCACGCATGCTGGTCACGCATACGCATGGATAGGGGATACATGTCTTTTGTTTAATGGCAGAGCGGGGAGATACCTCCCTGCTCTGCTGTAGTGTTCAGTGGCATCCCGCCGTAGCAGCCATAGCGGCAGCTAGCGGAGCCTCTGGCCATGGTGGGGGCCCGTGCCGATGGGCGACACGAGCCCCCCCATGCCACGGGCCCCGTAGCAGCCGCTACGGCGGTAGTTACGCCACTGCCAGTTACAATGCCCTCTGTAGATAATGCCCCCTGTAGATAGTGCCAGTTACAATGCACTCTGTAGATAATGCCCCTTGTAGATGGGGCCAGTCACAATGACCCCTGTAGATAGTGCCAGTTACAATACCCTCTGCAGATAACGCCCCTTGAAGATAGCGCTAGTCACAATCCCCACTGTAGACAGTGCCAATTACAATTCCCTCTGTAGATAATGTCCCCTGTAGATAGCGCCAGATACAATGCCCTCTGTAGATAATGCCCCCTGTAGATATTGCCCCCAACGCTGCCCAGAAAAAAAAATTCTCACCTATCTCTGTTCCCGCACCGTCCTTCAGCGATGCAGGATAGTTCCCTGTCTCGCCAGAACTAAAGTAAGCAATTGTATCCGCATCCTAAGGTCGCGGATACAATTGAGTGAGAGGTCCCGCTTCACCTCGATTCTCTGAACCGGCTGTAATTTTAACAGCCGTTACGGGAGAACCGGGGCGAACTCGGCCCCCTTCCAGCCTCGGGCCCCAGGCACTTGCCCAGATTGCAGTCATTATAATCCGCCCCTGTATGTACACAGTGACTCCACCAGCAGAATAGTGAGTACAGCTCTGGAGTATAAAACAGGCTGTAACTCAGGATCAGTACAGGATAAGTAATGTAATGTATGTACACAGTGACACCACCAGCAGAATAGTGAGTGCAGCTCTGAAGTATAAACCAGGCTGTAACTCGTTGGTAAATATTTTCTCTCACAGGGATTGGTGTGGATAATATAGTAGAAGTCATTTCAATTTTTTAAGAAACTATTAGAAATAGAATGATGCAAACAAAAGTCTGCCGCACAATCGCTGTGACTGGTGCCTTTAAAAATGTTGTCTCACGAAGACAACCCTTGTCCATATGCCATATTATGCTATATGGATGTCATAGAGCAGGGTCCCTTGCTCAGAAACCCCCTCTTTGAGTCAGAACGGAGAGCTGCTACGATTCTAATGGACTCGAACATCCATGTATTTCACTCTTCTGAATACACCGTGTTCCAAATTATTATGCACATTGGATTTAAGTGTCATAAACACTTACCGTATATGTCGGCGTATAAGACGACTGGGCGTATAAGACGACCCCCAACTTTTACCCTTAAAATATAGAATTTAAGATATACTCACCATTTCGTGCAGGAGCGCTTCACTATGGCCATCGGCGGCAGGACCCAGGACTCTCTGTCTCTTTGAACTCGTGCATGCGCAGATAGGCTGCTTCATCGCGCGAGATCTGAGAGGCAGGGAATGAGAGGAAAGGGCGGGCCAGAGCATCTTACAGAGATGTTCCCTGGCGGCTAATACCGGCTTCCCTCAGATCCGTGGCGGATTCCGTGCATCCCGGGAGCCTGTGTACCGGACTGCAGGCTCACAAGGTAACACACAACCTGTGTGTAGACAATATGTAGACTAGTGATGTCACGATACCAGAATTTGGACTTCGGTACCGATACTTCGTTTAGTATTGCGATTTCGATACCACTTTCGATACTTTTGCCAACAGTAATAAAAAAAAAATTCTTCCGTTTTCTGATGTGAGGCGCGACGTGTGATGAATTTTGAACGCGCTTCACATTAATAGTAATTAATCCCATCATGTTTCTCAGTCATATTGGGTTAATGTGCGAGGTACATGATGGGGTTAATTACTATTAATGTGAGGAACATGGAGGGTAAATTCATCGCACCTCATGCCTCACATTAATAAGTGAATGAAAGCCGTGTTTATTTCATTTTTTTATTTTAATGTTTATTGTAAAAAAGGTGAAGGTGTATTTTTTTTAAAATTTAACAATACTTTGTTTTTACTTTATTTTTAAACTTTAATGTACTGACATATATCAGATATGTGCCAGTACATTAACCTGTGGACGGATAATACACAGGCAGTTGTTAGGACATACTTGGGTATGTCCTAACAACATGAAATATGGTAAGACAGCCCTGGGGTCCGTCAATAGACCCTGGGCTGTCTGCCCATATATGGTATGGCCCTCGATCGCGTCACAGGAATTCCCTGTGACGCGATCCAGGGGCATCCCCCCTTCTCACTTTCCCCTGAATGCTGCAGTCAGCTGTGATCGCAGCATTCAGGGGAATAACGGCGGAGAGGTTTCTCTGATCTCCGCCGTTATAGCGCGGGGCTGCGGCTGTGTAATACAGCCATTGCCCCGCTCCTGACAGGAAGTGCGCGCGCGGTCAGCATGAGGTGATGCGGCCGGCGCTGCACTAATGAGCGGCAGTTCAGGCACTGAAGACAGAACATGGGGGTGTTTTGTAGCGCGCCCGCCATGTTCTGTCTCCAGTGCCGCCGCTCATTAGTGCAGCGCTGGCCGCATTGCATCATCCTGACCCCGCGAACTTATCATGACTCAGGAGCGGGGCTGTGGCTGAATTACACAGCCGCAGCCGCGCTCCCATACATTCATGTGTCACTATACTGAGCCGTGCGGCTGCAACGTGCATCCCTAATGTAGACAATATCCGGCATATAAGACGACCCCACACTTTTGACATTTTTTTAAGGGTGTAAAAAGTCGTCTTGTACGCCGATATATACGGTAATTATTAGTTTTTCATTTAAACTCATGGATGGTATTGTGTCTAAGGCTGGGTTCACACGACCTATTTTCAGACGTAAACGATTATTCCTCGTTTTACGTCTGAAAATAAGGCTACAATACATCGGCAAACATCTGCCCATTCATTTGAATGGGTTTGCCGACGTACTGTGAAGACGACCTGTCATTTACGTGTCGTCGTTTGACAGCTGTCAAACGACGACGCGTAAAAATACAGCCTCGTCAAAAGAAGTGCAGGACACTTCTTTGGATGTTTTTGGAGCTGTTTTCTCATAGACTCCAATGAAAACAGCTCCAAAAACGGACGTAAAAAACGCTGCGAAAACGCCGCGAAAAATGCAGCGAAAAACGTGAGTTGCTCAAAAAACGTCTGAAAAGCAGGGGCTGTTTTCCCTTGAAAACAGCTCTGTATTTTCAGACGTTTTTGGTCACTACGTGTGCACATACCCTTAGGCCTCATTCACACGGCAGGGTTTCCCGGCCGGGTGCCGGCCGTTCATAAATCGTCCGGCACCCGGCTGCATTAGGAATGATAGACCCCTAATGGGGCTATTCACACGACCGATTTTTTGACGGCCGGGAAATCCGGCCGTCAAAAAATAGGACATGCTCTATCTTTGCCCGGGCACCCGGCCGCCCGGCTCCCATAGAAGTCTATGGGGCCGGGTATTACACGGCCATCACCGGAATGTGTTCCGAGTGATGGCCGGGTTTCCCGGCGCTTGCGCTCTATCTCCTCCTCCTCACAGCGCAGAGTGCATGTGAGGAGGAGGAGTTGATGCCATTCTGACGAATGGCATCACTGTACACTGTGTTGCAGGGCCGGGGTGTACAGCAGGTGGAGGGAGCGCTGCGCTGGCTCCCTTCCCCTGCTTGTTAAAAGCACCCTGGCTCGGCGTCACCTTCGATGGCGCCGCTAGTAGCAGCAGCTGCTGCTGCTGCGGCTGCTACTACTGCAGCGACGCCACTATAGCAGAGCAGGGAGGTATCTCCCCGCTCTGCTATGTGCTAGCCGCACTTTAGCTCCTTGAAGGAGCGGAATCCCCGTGTTTTCGGGGATTCCGCTCCTGGACAGAGCGCTTGATGTCTCTGTCCATATCTGGGCAGTGACATCAGGGGAAACTCCTGAAGCGGAATCCCCGAACACATGGGGATTCCCCTTCAGGAGCTGCCGCTGATGTCACTGTCCGGATCTGCCCGGCCCGGCACGGATGCATAACTTTATGCAAACCGGCCGGGCAAAATGGCCGATTTTACCGGCCGACACTCGGGCTCGGGAACGACCCGGTCGTGTGAATCCCGCCTTAGGGCTCTTTGGATCATTGTAATCAATCTCAGACACCTGTGATAATTAGTTTGCCAGGTGTGCCCAATCAAAGGAAAACTACTTAAGAAGGACGTTCCACATTATTAAGCAGACCACAGGTTTCAAGCAATATGGGAAAGAAAAAGGATCTCTCTGCTGCCAAAAAGCTTGAAATAGTGCAATACCATGGAGAAGGTATGAAAACATTGGATATTTCAAGAAAACTTAAGCGTGATCATCGTACTGTGAAAAGATTTGTGGCCGATTCAGAGCACAGACGGGTTAGTTCAGATAAAGGCATAATGAGGAAGGTTTCTGCCAGACAAATTAATAGGATTAGGAGAGCAGCCGCTAAAATGCCATTGCAAAGCAGCAAACCGGTATTTGAAGCCGCTGGTGCCTCTGGAGTCCCGCGAACCTCAAGGTGTAGGATCCTCCAGAGGTTTGCAAGTGTGCATAAAGCTATCATTCGGCCACCCCTAAACAATGCTCACAAGCAGAAACGGTTGCAGTGGGCTCAGAAATACATGAAGACTAATTTTCAAACCGTGTTGTTTACTGATGAGTGCCGTGCAACCCTGGATGGTCCAGATGGATGGAGTAGTGGATGGTTGGTGAATGGCCACCATGTCCCAACAAGGCTGCGACGTCAGCAAGGAGGTGGCAGAGTCATGTTTTGGGCTGGAATCATGGGGAGAGAGCTGGTAGGCCCCTTTAGGGTCCTTGACGGTGTGAAAATTACCTCTGCAAAGTACATAGAGTTTATGACTGACCACTTTCTTCCGTGGTACAAAAAGAAGAACCGTGCCTTCCGTTGCAAAATTATCTTCATGCATGACAATGCACCATCTCATGCTGCAAAGAATACCTCTGTGTCATTGGCTGCTATGGGCATAAAAGGAGAGAAACTCATGGTGTGGCCCCCATGTTCCCCTGACCTATTTAGAACCTTTGGAGCATCCTCAAGCAAAATATCTATGAGGATGAGAGGCAGTTCACATCAAAACAAAAGCTCTGCGAGGCTATTCTGACATCCTGCAAAGATATTCAAGCAGAAACTGTCCAAATACTCACAAATTCAATGGATGCAAGAATTGTGAAGGTGATATCAGAGAAGGGGTCCTATGTTAATATGTAACTTGGCCTGTTAAGTTTTTTTTGATTGAAAGAGCTTTTGATTTCTGTAAATATGACCTCCTGATGCTTCAAATTCAACAAATTACCATTTTAGTTCTCTTTGCAACCTTTAAAATGTTTTGATCTCTGTTGTGCATAATAATTTGAAACAGTGCATTTTGAGTTTCTTACTTCTAAAAAAAAATCTGTTATCATTAGGAGATTTGTTCAATAAAATTTGCATTATACTCCAACGGTTGATGGCTTGAAGATTATACTGACTGTCATTTGCATCGACTATTTAGGAAAATTAGCAAAAAATAACATTTGCATAATAATTTGGAACGTGGTGTAGATGCCATGTAATAGTACATTCTATGATGTCCATATGTCTTCTATAAGGGCATATGGACATAATAGGGGGCCCGCCAGATTGAGAGCTGCTCTTTAAGATCGGTTCCTGTGCTGGTGGACCTGGCGCTTTCATGTATTACATGGACAGCCAGTCGTTTGAATGGCTGCCATGTTATGCTACATTTCCTCTGCAGGGGTCGCTTATATCTTGGTAAAAAATATTCGGACCATGGCTGAGACAATCTGGGGGTACCTGAGGCTGAGGCACTATAGTGGTATCTGTGGCACTATAGGGGGTATCTGAGGCTGAAGCACTCTGGGGATATCTGTGGCTGAGGCACTCTGGGTGGTATCCGTGGCTAAAGCACTATAGGGGTATCTGAGGCTGAGGCACTCTGTGGGCATATCTGAGGCTGAGGCACTCTGGAGGGTATCGTTGGAAGAGGAACACTGAGGGGGTAACTAAAAGTTGAGGAACTCTGGGAGTATTTGTGGCTGAGGCACTGTAGGGGTATCTGAAGCACTCTGGGGGTATCTGAGGCTGAGGCACTCTGGGGTATTTGTGGCTGAGGCACTGTAGGGGTATCTGAAGCACTCTGGGGGTACCTGAGGATGAGGCACTCTGGGGGATCTGCGGATGAGGCACTCTGGGGGATCTAAGGCTGGGTCACTTTGGGGGATCTGAGGTTGAGGCACTCTGGGGGTATCTGAGGCTGAGGCACTCTGGGGGTATCTGAGGCTGAGGCACTCTGGGGGTATCTGAGGATGAGGCACTCTGGGGGTATCTGAGGATGAGGCATTTTGGGGGGGTCTGAGGATGAGGCACTCTGGGGGGGGGGATCTGAGGATGAGGCACTCTGGGGGGGATCTGAGGATGAGGCACTCTGGGGGGGATCTGAGGATGAGGCACTCTGGGAGGGATCTGAGGATGAGGCACTCTGGGAGGGATCTGAGGATGAGGCACTCTGGGAGGGATCTGAGGATGAGGCACTCTGGGGGGGATCTGAGGACGAGGCACTCTGGGGGGATCTGAGGACGAGGCACTCTGGGGGGGATCTGAGGACGAGGCACTCTGGGGGGGATCTGAGGATGAGGCACTCTGGGGGGATCTGTGGCTGAGGTACTCTAGGGGTATCTGTGGCTGAGGTACTCTGGGGGTATCTGTGGCTGAGGTACTCTGGGGGTATCTGTGGCTGAGGTACTCTGGGGGGATCTGTGGCTGAGGTACTCTGGGGGCATCTGTGGCTGAGGTACTCTGGGGGGGGATCTGTGGCTGAGGCACTCTGGGGGGATCTGTGGCTGAGGCACTCTGGGGGGATCTGTGGCTGAGGCACTCTGGGGGGGATCTGTGGCTGAGGCACTCTGGGGGGATCTGTGGCTGAGGCACTCTGGGGGGATCTGTGGCTGAGGCACTCTGGGGGGATCTGTGGCTGAGGCACTCTGGGGGGATCTGTGGCTGAGGCACTCTGGGGGGATCTGTGGCTGAGGCACTCTGGGGGGATCTGTGGCTGAGGCACTCTGGGGGGATCTGTGGCTGAGGCACTCTGGGGGGGATCTGTGGCTGAGGCACTCTGGGGGGATCTGTGGCTGAGGCACTCTGGGGGGATCTGTGGCTGAGGCACTCTGGGGGGATCTGTGGCTGAGGCACTCTGGGGGGGATCTGTGGCTGAGGCACTCTGGGGGGGATCTGTGGCTGAGGCACTCTGGGGGGGATCTGTGGCTGAGGCACTCTGGGGGGGATCTGTGGCTGAGGCACTCTGGGGGGATCTGAAGAAGAGGCACTCTGGGGAGATATAAGGCTGAGGCACTCAGGGGGGATTTGAGGATGAGGCACTCAGGGGGGATCTGAGGGTGAGGCACTCAGGGGGGATCTGAGGGTGAGGCACTCAGGGGAGATCTAAGGCTCAGGCACTCAGGGGGGATCTAAGGCTGAGGCCCTCTGGGGGGATCTAAGACTGAGGCACCCTGGGGGATCTGAGGATGAGGCACTCTGGGGGGAATCTGAGGTTGAGGCACTCTGGGGGGAATCTGAGGTTTAGGCACTCTGGGGGGATCTGATGCTGGGGCACTCTGGGTGGATCTGATGCTGGGGCACTCTGGGTGGATCTGAGGCTGAGGTACTGTGGGTGCTATCTGCGGCTGTGGCACTATAGGTGGATCTGCGGCAGAGGTAGCAATAGTGTTTGGGCCACGGTACCTAAGGGGGCCCAAAGGATCCTCTGCCACATAAGAAGACACCCCTATTATAAAACGCATATTGTAGGTGGGGGGCCCTGTTACAGATTTTGAACCAGGACCCCCACCTACGATGTACCATTTATGTATGGGATATAACCCACATCCAGAGCAGGAATAGGGTGGTCCATAAGACCCTTTTTTGCATTGCACTTACGTTCTGCATACAAGGAATCTCCTGTGTAATGTATTACTGTATTTTCTCATGTAAATTCCTCCATCCACCACAGATTAAAGCACCCAGTACCCATGTACATGGTGGCACCTTCTCTCGGACACTTTCATCCTTTTACGCACTTAAGAACAATTTCCCACGTACTTAATTGGAACATTTATTTTTCCGCACACACTTGTTACCAGAAAACATTTTGTCTCAGAGGATTAACATTCTCAGCCAAGTCTCCCTGTAAGGAATTGTTAATCGGCCAAGAATAATGCAAATGTAAAAAAAATAGTAAACTCTGCAGGTATTAGGTCTAAAAGGCTCATATGACGTATAGAGCGGCCATTATTTTGTGTATAAAGCTGTTATTATAGCGGCTGGTGGGACGGACACAACAATCTGCTATTCAGGGGATACAGAACATATTCCTCATTGTAGATTAGTACTGCTACTGTACAGATCAACGGGTAATGAAGGGAAATTTCTGTTACTGATCCGTGTAATGATATAATTACTGGTTCTCTATAATTAAGAGACTCAGGAAATGACTAATAGTAAACACATTAAAAGAACAGATACATTAAACACTAGCTTCTCCCCAGTACACCAATATCACATAATGTACTACTTCCTGCACCTTTCCCCTGTTGACTCACCTCCTGACGGCCACAAACATGGATCTGCGAGCGCTGGCCCCAGCCTCTTCCTCACTTCCGCTTACCTCGGCCGGGTCCCGTAGTCCCGTAGGGTCCCGCTCTTAAAGGGCCAGCGCGCGCACCTGAGTTGAAGTAAAAATGAGCCCATGAGCACCCTGGACTATAAGAGGGGCCCAGCCCCTTCCTGCCTTGCCTGAGCGTCGTTGTTGACCGTGTTACAGTCGTGTTTAGTCTGCTACACCACGCCTGGCGCTTGCCTGCTGCCTGCTGCTTAGTCCCAGCCGAGCCTTTCTTGCTACTGTCTGAGCTTCCACAGGTACACTATACAAACTATAGACTGTGACCTGTGTCCAGCTGAACTGGAACTCTGGAGAACCTAGTGGTGCCAAGATTTTTTTCAAACTAAACCTGCGTGGGGCTTACAACCTAGTCTGGATTTGCTGGGGTGACGAATGGAAGACTGCATTTAACACCCGTGACGGACACTATGAATATCTAGTAATGCCCTTCGGCCTGTACAATGCTCCTACCTTTCTGAAGAAGTTTCTCTCTCGCTCTGGTCCCAAGAGGAGGGGGTTTAAGAGGGGGGATACTGTCATGCCCATGGGCGCAGGCCGTCAGGCTCACTCACCTCCTGACAGCCACAGCCATGTATCTTCGAGCGCTGGCCCCAGCCTCCTCCTCAGGAGATGCCAGCGCTCACTTCCGCTTACCTCGGCTGGGTCCCATAGGGTCTTAAAGGGCCAGGGCGCGCACCTGAGTTGAAGTCAAAATTAGCCCCTGAGCACCCTGGACTATAAGAGGAGCCCAGCCCCTTCCTGCCTTGCTTGAGCGTTGTTGTCCTACCTTAAGTTTGTCAAAGCAAATGTTCTCCTAGTATTTTCCAGTTCTAAGTGTTTCCTGTTCCTTCTGCCTGTAACCTGTATCCCGTGCTATACTGGTCAAGTGCCGTGCTGAGCTGTAGTCGTGTTGTGCAGAGTACCATGCCTGTTCTGCTACACCACGCCTGGCACCTGCCTGCTGCCTGTCTGCTGCTTAGTCCCAGCCGAGCCTGTCTTGCTACTGTTTGAGCTTTCACAAGTACACTATACGAACTATAGACTGTGACCTGTGTCCTGTTGGCCAGCTGCCATACCATCAAGGCGGTACGGCCCAGTGGGTCCACGTACCCAACGTGACAGAGGGTATATGGGACTACCTACCAGGGACTGCAGGGCACTGTCTACAAGGGGGATGTATGGCAGGGGGACTGTGTGTGGAACCATACAAGGGGGGTTGTGACACTATATACTGGGGAGTAGTGACACTATATTCAGGGGGCATTGTGTGGGGAACTCTCGACAGGTGTCTTTGATTGGAGCCCCAAGACATAACTTTTCTTGGGTTACCAGAAATTCCAAATTTACCTCTGAGGTTTAGTACAAGCATAATTACTGCTGGGGCCCTGTATCTGAGGCAACATTCAAACGAGCGTGAGAGATTTGAGTGTGTAAAAATGTGTGTAAATCTGGTCGTTTGCGTTGCGTTTTACATCAGGGTGCTTTGCGTGTGGCATGTGTTTTTCACGCACTTGCAAGCACTTTTTTTTCCAGTGTAATTGTTGCGTAAAACACGACAGCACACGGATGTGCGTCCGTGTGCTTTCCGTGGTTTTCACGCACCCTTTGACTTCAATGGGCGACTAGGTGCTTGAAAACTCATCAATATAGGACATGCAGTGAGTTTCACGCAACGAACACTCTCTGTGTGAAAACTCACGCATGTGTGAATGCCCCCATTGAAATCAACAGGTCCGTGTGCTGTGCGTTGTTTCAATGCACAGCACACGGATGAGAATCACGCTCGTCTAAATGAGCCCTAAGTCTATCATGTGTGATACTGAAAGGGAGAGTCTGCCATGACTAAGAACGCAGACTGCATTCGAAACGCGTAGGCTCAGGTTCAAGCCCTGACTACTCATACCTTGGGACTGCGTCTCCCTTCTGTTTTATTCTTTTTTCCAATAAACATGGGACCTCGTTTTCCCTTTTAATTCATTATCAGCGCTGGATCAAGTCTTTTCTACAATTGCCATGTGTGATACTGTCTGCTGGAGCCACGTATCTAAGCTTATCATGTGTGATACTGTCTGCTGGGGCCATGTATCTAAGCTTATCATGTGTGATACTGTCTGCTGGGGCCATGTATCTAAGCCTATCATGTGTGATACTGTCTGCTAGGGCCATGTATCTAAGCCTATCATGTGTCATACTGTCTGCTGGGGCCATGTATCTAAGCCTATCATGTGTCATACTGTCAGCTGTGGCCATGTATCTAAGCCTATTATGTATGATATTGTCTGCCGGGCCCTGTATCTAAGCCTATCAAGTGTCATGCTCTCTGCTGGGGCCATGTACCTAAGCCTATCATGTATGATACTGTCTGCCGGGGCCCTGTATCTAAGCCTATCATGTGTCATACTCTCTGCTGGGGCTCTGTATCTAAGCCTATCATGTGTGATACTGTATGCTGAGACAATGCATCCAATTCTAGCCAGCGGTGTAGCTATGGGAGCCTTAGTATTATATATATATGCTATCTCCGATATGTACGTAAAAATGTATTTATTTTTCAGGGGGGTAGGTAAATATATGTATCGGGGCTTGTGCTCCTGAACTTTAAGACCCTAGCAACGCCCGATAGATAGATAGACAGACAGACAGACACACAGACAGACAGACACACAGACAGACAGACAGACCGACAGATAGATTGATAGGAATCAGTGTAATGATGAGGAACATGTTATATTTGGTTTAATACCTGTCACAACAAGCCCTACCACACACTAGATGCTGCTGGTTATATAGTAGTTACATTTGTAGGTGTGATACATTGCAGGGGCGTATCTAAAGGCTCATGGGTCCCGATGCAGAAGTTCTTATTGGCTCCCCCCCCACCCCCCGCAAACTTCTCATGGCCGACGGACCGCAGCTTTCAGTTGCATCACTGGGTCTCCTAAGTGACCCAACAATGCAGCACTAGCAGCCGGGGGCGTCACTAAGAACTTAAAATGTCAGGGCAAATAGCCCCAAAACATATGTGTCTGCCCAAAAATTTTTTATGTGTGGGTATATAGGAGACAGCATAGCATATCTATAGCACTACGACCCTATCAACTATGGATAGGATTAGTGGCTCAGCAGACAGTATCACACATGATAGGATTAGATACAATGGCTCAGCAGACAGTATCACACATGATCGGATTAGATACAGGGCTCAGCTCGCTGACATTGCGGCTCCAGCGTTGGACCCAGGAAAAGTAAAAATAATAATTTTGCTTCTTTATGTGTTACTGATTATTTTTGTGTGTTTGTGTTTTTTTACAGGTTCGGTTGTTGGACTTCGGATACGAGGACTTCAATGTCAGCGTTTTTTTATTCTCAATAAAATGGTTAATGAGGGTTGTATTTTTTTATTTCAATAAAATATTTTTTCTATGTGCTTGTACTTTTTTAAACTTTATTATCCCCACCTTAGTAATGGCCGCTGGCTGATAGACAATCACCATTACTAAGGCGGGGCTTAATGTTAGCCGGTGCAGAGGCTAACACTGACCCTCATTATTACCCCGGTACCCACCACCACCAGGGGTACTGGGAAGAGCCTGGTACGACCCAGTACCCGACCATCTGTAGTGACGGTAAGGCACCGGGGCGGCCGCAGGCTGGTAGCAGTAGGCTGTGGAAGGCCAAAAACAGTGGCCCATACCCACCCCGGTAATGCTAGGCTGCTGCTGCTGTGTTGTTTCTGGCTGGTTATGAAAATTGTGGGGGACCCCACATCGTTCGTTCCAATTATTTTATTTTTTATTTTTTTTAAATGACGTGGGGTCACCCCCATTTTTCATAAGCAGCCAGATACAATAAAGCAGCAGCAGCCTAGCATCACCAGGGTGGGAAGGGCCACTGTTTCTGGCCTGTCCCTGCCTGATAATACCAGCCTGCGGCCGCCCTATTGCCCGGCCATCACTACAGATGGTCAGGTACTGGATCGTACCCGGCTCTTCCGAGCACCCCTGGTGGCGGTGGGTACCGGGGTAATAATGGGGGTTAGTGTTAGCCTCTGCACCGGCTAACACTAAGCCCCGCCTTAGCAACGGACGCTGTCAATCAGCCGGCAGCCATTACTAAGGCGGTAGTAATATAGTTTAAAAAAAAACACAAAGACATAGAAAAAATATTTTATTGAAATAAAAAAAAACCCACACACAACCCTCATTAACCATTTTATTGATAGTAAAAAAAGCCGTCATCGAAGTAGTCCTGGAATCCGACGTAGTCCAACGTCCGAACCTGTAAGAAAGCACACAAAAAACGATTAGTAACACATGTGTTAGGCTTAGATACAGGGCCCATGTGTTATACTGTCTGTTGGACCCTGTATCTAAGCCTACCACAAGGTAGGCTTAGATACAGGGTCCAGCAGACCGTAATCTAATACAGTATAAGATTACTGTGTGCTGGGGCCCTGTATCTAAACCTACAGTGTGGTAGGCTTATATACAGAGCCCATCAGACAGGATCACACATGGGCCATGTATCTAAGCCTACCATGTGATTGGCTTAGATACAGGGCCCAGCACACAGCATCACACAAGCTGTGATCCTGTCTCATGGGCCCTCTAAGCCTGCTACATCGTAGGCTTAAAGGGGTTATCCAGTCCCTAAACATTGATGGCCTATCCTCAGGATAGGCCATCAATAGCTGATGTGTCCGGGGTCCGTCTCCCGGGAGCCGGCCAATCAGCTGTTTTGAAGGGGCCGCAGCACTCGTACGAGAGCTGCTTCCCCTTCATTTCCCCACTCGCTCACACTGTCAATCGCCGACACGGATTCACAGTGTGACCGGAATGAAGGGGAAGCAGCTCTCGTACGAGTGCTGCGGCCCCTTCAAAAAAGCTGATTGGCCGGCTCCCGGGAGTCGGACCCCGCCAATCAGCTTTAGCAGTCAGGGATACTAATCTTACCTTCCTCTTCAGCCGCGGCGGAAGTTCTGTCCTCTCGATGTTGTGCGCGGCGCATAGCATTGTGACGTCATGCACTGCACACAGCGCTGTGACGACAGGACCTCCGCTGCGATCCGGAACCAAGAAGGTAAGTACAGTCAGTTACTATAGTAACAGGGGCCCGTGGCCCGAGTTACTATAGTAACTTTTTATTGATGTGGTGCGGGGGGCTGTGGGCCCCCTGGCTTCGGGGCCCGGTCGCATTTGCGACCGCTGCGACCCCTATAGCTCCGCCACTGATACATTTTGGACATCTTGGTTCGGAGGTCCACCTGCCCAGTCAAACATTCAGAAAATGTTATAAGTGTTCCTTCCGCCTGCATTAGCACATAGAAGTTGCAGCTACCCCCTACCTATACACAGGGCCGCCATCAGGGCAGAACTACTGGTACTGCCGTCAGGGGCAGAGTCAGAGGCCCAGCCACAATGATGAAAAAAGAGGGGCCCGCCCGCTTCTCAGCTGCTTGAAACATTTGAATGAGGGCCCCAGTGTTAGTTACTTGGAGAAAGGAACGGACCCTACAATGTAAGGTATGTTCACACTACCTATTTTTAGCTGTTTTTCGGGCCGTAAACTCCCCGAAAAACAGCTAAAAATGCGGGGGCTGAACGCCTCCGAACATCTGCCCATTGATTACAATGGGAAAAACAGCGTTCTGTTCCCACGGGGCGTTTCTTACGCTGCCGTTTTTAAAAATGTCCGCAATAAAAAAACACCTCGTAAAAAGAAGTGCACGTCACTTCTTGAGCCATTTTCTGAGCCGTTTTTCATTGACTCAATAGAAAAACAGTTCATTAAACCGCTGTAAATAACGCTAGTTGTCTAAAAAAAAAACGGCTGAAAATCAGGAGCTGTTTTCCCTTGAAAAGTAGTGGATTTCTTTTCATGGTGCGGAAAAAATACACATGGAACATACCCTAAGGGTATGTTCACACGCAAACTCAAAAACGACAGAAAATACGGAGCTCTTTTCAAGAGAAAACAGCTCCAAAAACGTCCCAAGAAGTGTCCTGCACTTCTTTTTCGCGGCCATTTTTTTACGTGTAAAAAAATGCCGCGAAAATGCTCCATCGGAACAGAACGCCGTTTTTCCATTGAAATCAATGGGCAGATGTTTGGAGGCGTTCTGCTTCCAATTTTTCGTCCATTTTCCGTGTGTTTACGGCCCGAAAAACGGATGAAAATAGGCCGTGTGAACATACCCTAACAGGGCTGTTCCTTACTGTGAAGTAACTAATGCTGGGGCCCTGAGAGGACTTACAGAAGAGGAAGATGAGCGTTAGAAGCAGAAGTTCAGTTTGGAGATCCCGCCCCACAGACACGTCCGTCTCTACACCGCCGACTGAACCTGCAGGCCGGTGAGTGTCCCCCCCTCTGCATCCTGCTTCACATTCATCCTGACCCCACTTGTAGAATATATAAAGAATTTTCAAATAATTTTTTTTTCGTTTCCGTAGCATTTTTTATATCAATTATATAACAATCACGGCAAAACCACGTTATTTGTGCCGCGATTACGAAAATTGCATAAAAAAAAGGATACAAAACATGAAAAAATAGTGTTGTTAGGCATAATATTCTCACAGTGCGGTCAAATGACGTTTTTGCCACGATTTTGCAAAAATGTTCATTCATAGTTTTGACTACTGTAGCGCGCATCACGTGCGGCACACGGACATACGCTGCGTGAAAATCACTGACAGTCTGAACGGCCCCATTGACTAACATAGGTCTATGCGACGTGCGTGAAAATCACGCGCGTTGCCCGGATGTATTATACGTTCGTCTTAATAAGCCCTTATGTATAATGATAGGATTCTCTGCCTCTACGCGGAAAATTCTGCCCCATACTGTAATTATGTTTTTAGTACGGGACCGGGGACGGTATTTCTGCGGTTTGCAGGGATTCCTGGCATCATAGATAACTGTGATGCTCGATGCTCGGCTCCCTGAACTGTGGTCGGTCCGGGAAACATGGCCGATACACAGTTCGTATATCACAGACTGAACATGGACGTATTTTTTGTGCAGATTGCGCACTGAAAATTCACTACAAATACAATATAAGGCGATATTCAGACCAACGTGTGTGAAATTTGCACCCATGCGGGACCCGTTTTCACAGATCCTTCATAAAATCGAGTCTATTGAGGGATCCGTGAAAATGGACAAAAATAGGATATGTCCTATTTTTTACAGGCCCTTCACACGGTCCGTTAAAGCAATGACTGTGTGAATAGCCCCATAGAAATACACGCAGACGTGTGACAGCAATTAAAAAAACGTCCTTCACATGGACGATTAACAAATTAGTCTGAATAAGCCCCAACTCATGTGAATAGGGTTTACAAAACGCCATGCACATGCAGCAGAAAAAAAATCTGCATGGAATTTAGGACGTGCTGCTGATTTTTAAATCCTCATCATGCCTGTTATGTTGCAGAATTGTAACGTATTTCATTCTTCACAATGTAAAGGGTTAATTTGCTGTAAATCCCTAGAAAATTCTGTAAGGCGACACGCACACATTCAGGAATCTGGTGCACAAAATCCGCATCAAAACCGCAGGTAATTCCGCAGGTAAAATCTGCACCTAATAGTGCGTTTTTATACGTTTTTAGGTGCGGTTTTTACATTTTGATGCAGAAATAGGCGCAAGTTTATGCTGCAGATTTTTTTTTAATTAGTCGGAAACAATTCGCAAGCGGAAACGCAAGATAAATTGACAAGTAGCATATATCCAAATACGCACCGCAGGTCAATTTTTGTGCAGAAAATGCGACATGTAGATGAGATTTCTTGATCTCATTTACTTTGCTTGTACTGTATTACACTGCGGATTTGCCGCACGAAAATACCCGTGACAAATTCGCACATAATAATCATCGTGTGCATTTGACTGTATTTTTATCTAGCCTTAAATACTGTCCGTAAATACGGTCCGTATTGGATCCGTATTTGATCCGTATATACGGATCCGTGAAAAAGAGGGAGGCTGCAAATGATGTCACCAACATGTTGCATAGCAACACTTCTGTAAATACAGACTGTTTACGGATGCCCACCTGTAGCCGTCCGTGTTTACGGGAGCGCCTATAGGCTTCTATGGGAGAGTCCTTGCCGTAATTACGGACAAGAATAGGACAGGTTCTATCATTTTTTCCGCACGCACACTCAACGGTAAAAATACTGAAAGGTGTCTGTGGCCAATAGAAATGAATGGGTCTGTAATTACGGATGAAATATACGGTCGTGTGCATGGGGCCTTACAGAGTTTTTTTAACTCACCGTAAAGCCTCATTCACACATGTTGGATTTGATACGGATTCCGATGACATGCCGATGATTCTGCGTCCCATGCATATGAGGTTTCCGTAACCCAGTTCACATGCTATGAAAAATTTTCCAGGTGTATTTTTGTCCGTAACATGAAAAGAAATCCAGCACAGCAATAAGAAGCACGCGACTTATATTACATGGAAAACCCGAGGATGAGCAACTCTGAATGACAATGGGACTTAGGCCGTGTTCACATCACCGTCGCTTTCCGCTGAGGGGTTTGGTCGGAGGTTTCCGTCGGGTTAACCCCTCAGCGGAAAGGCAAAGCTAATGGTTTCCGTCTGTCACCGTTGTGACAGGGTTCCGTCGTTTTGATGGAATCAATAGCGCAGTCGACTGCGCTATTGGTCCCGTCAAGAACAACAGAATCCTATCACAACGGTGATGTGAACAGGGCCTTATTCTCGTGCGGATCTATTACACGCTTGTGGCATCTGCGTCAGAAATCCAAGGGAAAGCCTCCAATTTTTGCTGTGGAAAAACACATTCAACTTTAATGGCAACGTAAGAATGGAGCATTATCCTCCTCATCCTCACAAGCGCTTCCCCCTCCCTTAAAGAGGCTCTGTCACCAGATTGTGCAACCCCTATCTGCTATTGCAGCAGATAGGCGCTGCAATGTAGATTACAGTAACGTTTTTATTTTTAAAAAACGAGCATTTTTGGCCAAGTTATGACCATTTTTGTAGTTATGCAAATGAGGCTTGCAAAAATCCAAGTGGGCGTGTATTATGTGCGTACATCGGGGCGTTTTTAATACTTTCACTAGCTGGGCGCTCTGAAGAGAAGTAACATCCTCTTCTCTTCAGAACGCCCAGCTTCTGACAGTGCAGATCTGTGACGTCACTCACAGGTCCTGCATCGTGACGGCCACATCGGCACCAGAGGCTACAGTTGATTCTGCAGCAGCATCAGTGTTTGCAGGTAAGTCGATCTTACCTGCAAACGCTGATGCTGCTGCAGAATCAGCTGTAGCCTCTGGTGCCGATGTGGCCGTCACGATGCAGGACCTGTGAGTGACGTCACAGATCTGCACTGTCAGAAGCTGGGCGTTCTGAGGAGAAGAGGATGTTACTTCTCTTCAGAGCGCCCAGCTAGTAAAAGTATTAAAAACGCCCCGATGTACGCACATAATACACGCCCACTTGGACTTTTGCAAGCCTCATTTGCATAACTACAAAAATGGTCATAACTTGGCCAAAAATGCTTGTTTTTTAAAAATAAAAACGTTACTGTAATCTACATTGCAGCGCCTATCTGCTGCAATAGCAGATAGGGGTTGCAAAATCTGGTGACAGAGCCTCTTTAAGGCTCCCTCCACATCGTGTTGTTGCCCTAAGTTTATCGTGTACGTCAGGAAATCTCTTACCGTACACTATAAACAACGTAGACGATAATTCACAGGGCTCCATTATGTCCTTTTAGCCTCCGTCGGGCTGGTGGACGTCGGTTTACCTTATTTTTGAAGGATGGAATAGCAGAGCAGAGTAGACTTTGCTATTCGATCCTGAGGGATTCCACAAAAAAACGTATACCGCTCCTGACAGTATGTGGGCAGTGACGTCAGGAGCTTCCCAATGCCGGAGTCCCCAGACAGAGCGTCACAAGTGCTCTACCCGTGGACTTTGTCCCTGAGAAAGCTCCTGACATCACTGTCCATATATGTAAAGTGACATCGGGATTCTCCAGGGCCGGAATCCCTGGCCAGAGTGTTGCCGATGTTCCGGCCGTGTACTCAGGCTTTGCAAAGCTTCTGACGTCACTTACGTATATGGATATCAGGAACAGCGCCATAGTCCCTGGGCAGAGCGCTAGTAGAAGACTTCAGCCCTGTTCATGGACTGTGACTTCAGGAGTTTTCCCAGGGCTATTCCTCCGGGCGATGTATCCCACTATATGCCATACAGTGGGATACAACGTTTTGGCTAAATAGATCGGTTAATGCTCTGGATTTTGGTCACTGCCAGCTCCATGGTTTAGTTCACCAAAATCAGTTAACGCGTATAACGTACAAACATGAGCGCCACACTTTCAGTTGCCAATCCCCGGTAATGGAGGGGGGGCCAGACATCTTGGCCGTATGGGGCCCAGAAATTCCTAATGGTGGCCCTGCCTATACCTCCGACCCTGACCATAAGGCCCAGTTCAGACAGTTTTTTTTTTACAAGTTTTTTGACATGGAAACCGCGTCTGAAAACGCGCCAAAAAACGTCCGAAAATGCCCCCCATTGATTCCAATGGGAGGAGGAGGCATTTTTTTCCCGTGAGCGGGAAAAAACGCTCGCGGGAAAAAGAAGCCACATGCCCTATCTTCGGGCGTTTACATCTCTGACCTCCCATTGACATCAATGGGAGGCAGAGAAAGCGTATTTCGTGGTGTTTTTGCCCGTGGCGCTCAATGGGCGCGAGCGGAAATGCCGTGACAAAACGCGGCAAACGGTGTGCAAGCAAATCAAAATCTGCCTCAAAATAATGTTTGGAAATGTCTGCCTGCAAAAAACTCAGTGTGAACATACCCTTAGCCTTCCTCTGTTTTGAGGTTTTCAGCAGGATATACAAGTTATGTGGGGCAGTTGGGTGCGCTCGTGTATTGTTCGGAGAGAGTCGTGGAATGATTGGCAGGACGACTTGTAAGACAAGTTCTGAGATTCTGTTTACATCTTACATTGACTACAGCAATACAAGGAGCATTGTGAGACACCAGCAAAGCCCATAAGAGGTAGGGGGGTTATCAAGGTAAATTCCTTCCATAAACATGAACATGCACTACTTCATCTACTTTGTTAGATTCCCAGGTGTAAGTAGGCCCCTTGTCAACAACATGTGCCCTGAGCCCAGTGGGCCTTGGCATCATTGATAGGCACCGGATTATGCTGTAGTAAGAGCTATTTTACCTACTTAATTTGGTAATAATGAGAATGAATCAGAAGTTGTCACAGCCCCTCCCCTCTTACTCACTTTACTGCTAGTTATGTAACATTTCTCACCACTGACCATCACTGATTGAGGGAAGATTCAGACGAACGTTGCGTTTTTGCGCGCGCAAACAACGCAGCGTTTTGCGCGCGCAAAAAACATTTGACAGCTGCGTGTGTCATCCGTGTATGATGCGCGGCTGCGTGATTTTCGCGCAGCCGCCATCATAGAGATGAGGCTAGTCGACGCCCGTCACTGTCCAAGGTGCTGAAAGAGCTAACTGATTGGCAGTAACTCTTTCAGCACCCTCGACAGTGAATGCCGAACACAATATACAGCAACCTGTTAAAAAAAAAGAAAAAGTTCGTACTTACCGAGAACTTCCCTCCCGGCCGTTGCCTTGGTGATGCGTCCTTGGTGACGCGCCTCTCTTGACATCGGGCCCCACCTCCCTGGATGACGCGGCAGTCCATGTGACCGCTGCAGCCTGTGCTTGGCCTGTGATTGGCTGGAGCTGTCACTTGGACTGAATTGTCATCCCGGGAGGTCAGACTGGAGGAAGAAGCCGGGAGTTATCGGTAAGTCAGAACTTCGTTTTTTTTTTACAGGTTCATGTATATTGGGATCGGAAGTCACTGTCCAGGGTGCTGAAACAGTTTAACTCTTTCAGCACCCTGGACAGTGACTATCTCCTGACGTCGCGTACCTGAAATTTTTTTGCCGGGTTCGGCCAAAACGAGTTCGGCCGAACCCGGTGAAGTTCGGTTCGGTTGTCCGGGTTCGCTCATCTAAAAAGACACTCCGTTTGGATGTTTGGAAACAGAAAAGCACGTGGTGCTTTTCTGTTTACATTCATCCTTTTGACAGCTGGTGCGCTGGTCCGGTCGGTTCGCACGGAAGTGCTTCCGTGTGACCTGCGTGGTTTTCACGCACCCATTGACTTCAATGGGTGCGTGATGCGCGAAATACGCGGAGATATTGAACATGTCGCGTTTTTTGCGCAGCTGACAAACACTGCGCAAAAAGCACGGACTGTCTGTACTGCCCCATAGACTTGTATTGGTCTGTGCGTGGCGCGTGAAAACCACGCGGCCCGCACGGACCGAATACACGTTCGTGTGAATCCCCCCTTAAAGGAAGGATGAAATCTGAATGCATTGCTGTTTGCAACGATGCAGCTATCCATATCACTGACTACCCTGCAAGCACCCCAGTAATAATAGCTGATCATTGGGTCTACCAGATCTCAGGAGGACCCCCCTATGTGAGTATCGGTATCTTATATAGATAAGACAAGTCAGGAACTCCTGGTGACCAGCTGTAATCACTGGGGTAAAGTGACCATTGTAGAAGAAATGTGGCATTACATTGTGTCCATCTAAATAATTGGATGACCATGTAATATATGGTTGCAAAAGTCCTCCAGAACAGGGGGCGCTTTCCTCTAGAATATGCCCTAATAGGACAACACTATAATGACTAACCTATCTACACATCTGTGTACTACCCGCTCCGAATTCAGCCCATTTTTAACTTTTTTTTTAATTTAATTTTTTAACCTTTGATATTTTTGTTTCTTACATATTTCACCCCTCCCCCTTCATGTCTATTTCACACACAATGCTCAGGTTGGGAAGACTGGAAACACAATGAGACAGGAATGTCCTGCATTTGTAAACTAGAAATGGATATGTTTTTTGTGACATAAGCAGATACGTAGTGACATCACCACTGTGGCCACACGCAATATAATGTTCTTTTGTTGCAAATTTTGGTTGAAATCCACAACAAAAACACCCTGTGTGAACATGGTCTAAAGAGACGGCGGCAGATTTGAGCTGCTTATGTATTCATCTGCAGGTTTGGTGCTTTCTACTGTTTATCTCATTGATTTTAATGGGGACAAATCACATATTTAATTTTTAAGTGCGACACCTCACGCGCATGTTCATGTTTCCGGAATATTTCTATGGAATGCACTTCTTTTCGCGGCTGTTTTTTTAAGCGCCCGTTTTGAAAAACGGCCACGTAAAAAACACCCCGTCGGAACAGAACGCCATATTACCCATTGAAATCAATGGGCAGATGTTTGTAGGCGTTCTGCTTCCGATTTTTCAGCCGTTTTTTGGGACGTTGTGCTTTTGCGGCCGCAATTCCCCCGAAAATCCACGGGAGAATTGCGGCCTCATTCATTCCTATGGGGCCATGCACACGACCGTGGTTTCCACGGTCCCGTGCATGGACCTGGAGCCCGGACCGCAGAAAGAAAGGGCATGCCTTATTACGGCAGTGTTCTGCAGTCTGGGCTCATTGAAAATAATGGCTGCGGCCATGTGCACAGCCCGCGATTTGCAGGCGGCTCGCGGCTGACACTCCATGGCCGGCCGACCCGAAACTCACGGCCGTGCACATGGCTATGGGGGAGTTCGCACAGGGTTTTTTTACACGGAAACCGTGCCGCAAAACCCACTAAAAAACTGCCAAAAATGCCTCTCATTGATTTCAATGGGAGGCGGAGGCGTTTTTTCCCACGAGCAGAAAAACCGGCTCGCGGGAAAAAGAAGGGACATGCCCTATTTTCGCGCGTTTACGCCTCTGACCTCCCATTGACATCAATGGGAGGCAGAGAAAGCATATTTCGCTGCGTTTTATGCCCACGGCGCTTCATGGCTGCGGGCGAAAATCGGCGTGCAGGCGGAGGCAAGTCTATGAGGGATCTGTGAACTCGGGTCCCGCACGGATGCAGATTGGCCGAGAAAAACAGCAGTTTTTCACGCCCGATTTGACACCCGTTCTTGTAAATAAGTCCTAACAATGGCATTCATCACCCAAGACTATAATGGTATCTGTTTAACATATATGTCAGTAAAAGCTATTCAAAAGCCCATGACGTATACGTTAAACGGATGCCTGCGACGTAGACCATAAAGTGACCTCTAGAACTCTAGAATCCTATATTAAAATACTTATGCTACACATATACTATTTTTTGCGGGATCTCGTTGTATGGAATAGCTTAGTTTACTTATACCAATGTGGATACAATTTTGTCCATGGTCATGTGATGGACACGCAGGTGCACGGCTCGTTACAGGAAGGGCTCGTCCACACGTAGCAAATTTGCTGCGTATATCCGGAATTGCGGAAGGAAAATATGCAGCAGAATATAGTAGATGAGATTCAACAAATCTCATCCACACGCTGCGTAAAATTTTCGACCAGAAATTGACCTGTGTTGCGTATTTTTCGGACCGCAGCATGTCCATTCCTGCTGCGGAAAGTGGACTGAATTGCTGTGTTTTTCAGAGGGGATGTCACCATCTCCCAGCAGAGAAAAACGCAGCAAAATACGCACCCTTTTCTGCCGTAAAAACCTCAGGAAATGGTGCGTTTTTGCGGCAGTGGAATGTCTGCATTTTTTAACGGAATTGCTGCAGAAATTGCGTTGTGTGTGGACAAGCCCTAAGGGTATGTTCACACGACAGCGTCCGTAACGGCTGAAATTACGGGGATGTTTTCAGGAGGAAACATCCCCGTAATTTCAGCCGTAACGGCATGTGCAGGCGCTTGAACGCCGCGTCAATTACGGACGTAATTGGCGCTGCTTTTCATTGGAGTCAATGAATAACGGCTCCAATTACGCCCAAAGAAGTGACAGGTCACTTCTTTGACGCGGGCGTCTATTTACGCGCCGTCATTTGACAGCGGCGCGTAAATATACGCCTCGTGTGAACAGACAAACGTCTGCCCATTGCTTTCAACGTCCGTAATTAGTGCGTGTGAACATACCCTAAGTGTTTCAGAGCTGTCTTGTAACGAGCCGTGCAGCTGTGTCCATCACGTGACCATGGACAGAATTATGTCCACTAGAAGTAAACAATGAATCGTCCTACTGAATAACAACAAGAATTAATACAAAAAATAACATTCATTTGCTGAAACCGGACAACGCCTTTAGGCCAGGATCACACACACAGTTTTGATGCAGTTTTTGGCTCAGTTTTTTTTTAGTCAAAGCCAGAAGTGGATCCAAAAGGAAGGAAAGGTATAAAGAAAAGACTGATGCATCTCCTTTCTTTTGTGTCCACTTCTTTATTTGGCTCAAAAAACAGAATCAAAACTGTGTGTGATCCTGGCCTAAAGTACTATTCCAGTCCCTATTCGCAGAAGAGTTGATGAATGTTATTCGGCAGTGGTTTGAACACTGGCGCCGCAGCACTCCGGCACTTACCAGCATGACCATGGTGGGTCTGTGGAGCGGCAGTCAAACATGTGTGGTGCCGCTCCTATTAATGGCTCGTACAAAAACGGTTGCGTTGTATATGCTCAATACAAATTCCTACTCACTGTGTTAAGGAGGGGGGTCGTGGTACCACTTTAGCAAAGGTTGGATGGAGGTCCCGGTGTCGGACCCCCCCATTGACAACCAACCTAACATTTATATCAACAGATCTCCCATTTAGGAGTTGGGTAAAGCTGAGTGACAACCTGAGTAGGAGTTATAGAGGCAGCCATATTTTTGAGGCAGCCATGTTTTTTTTGCAGCCATGTTTTTTGGCACCCATCTTTCCCAGGTAAAGATATAATTAACTTCTACCTGACAGAAGAGGACGACCCGAGGACATAGATAATTATATTCTATGAGGAGAAATGACAGTGTAACAGAATACAGGGTGTATGAATAATGCAGGTGATAGATTATAACCAGTGTGTGCGTCGGAGACACCATAGTGCAGGACACAGGGCCAGTTCTTAAGGACGTCCAGCAGGGGGCGCCGGTGCGAGTCCCATTATCCAGACGGAAGGGGAAGAGCCAGGCAGTGCATAGCTTGACAGAGAAGGTTTTGTGTTGCAGCTGCACGTCTCCCACCACCAGATCCCACTTCTATTTGCGCCCATTCAGTCTCTGAGTGATCCATTGGATCTCTGTTCTCTATCCTGCAATGAGCAGCAATGGATCCTGCACTGGGGGGTGATCCTGAGCCTGTGAACTGCCTGCAGAAGGGTTTGTAGCTGGGGGTTTGCACAGCCCATCCCTTTCCTTCTCTTCTCTCTGTGAATACAAGGATTTTTGCAAATAGGAGAATCTCACCACACAGGGGGGATCTGCTGCTGATCTAGAGGGGATCCTGACTGCTGCTGATCCTGCTGGATTTCCCTTGCACCTCTTGCTGTCTGGATTGATCCCATACTGAAAATGGAGGCTGTGATAGAGAAGGAGTGCAGTGCCCTGGGAGGTCTGTTCCAGACCATTATCAGTGACATGAAGGTAAGAGGATGAACAGTGCAGGGGGATTTAACCCTAACCGTGCCAGATCTTAGGAATAAAGCCGGCCATAGCCATGATGAATATCTGCCCGATCTGATCGATTCTTGGCGATCGTTCTGATCTCTTATCGGACGTGCTTCAACACTCCACCTAATTCCCTGTGTAAATATTCAGATTTTGCAGCTGTTTTATACGGAAAAAATATTAAGATCGTGGCCAAATATTTGTGTTCGTCTGTCGTTGCGTGAATGATGTTCCGATGATGAATAGCGATTGCGACGTCCGCCAAGTCGCTGGTAAATCTTTGTATCTGTGGCCGGTGATGACACTAAATCCCATCTAATAATTGGTAATACTTGGTGCCTAGGTGCCGGCTTGGCAGTTGGCAGCAGCTATTTCTTATATTGATGCTCAGTCCCATTGGCATGGGTATAGGGAACCCTGGCATTTGCGTTATTATAAGGGGGGCTAGGGCTTTCTCATTGTGTCTGTGCTGCAAGCTGCATACAAACAGCTGATCAAATTCTTCCCTGGGGGGCAGTAGAGAAAACAGGTGTCAGAACTGGAGGTCTGCACAGGACCAGGGGGTGGGGGGGGGGGTCACTCAACCGCATTAGAGGTCTAGGTGGTTATTTCCTTCATATAATTTACCTGTAAGATATAATATTTAGATCACTGATTTTATTATTTATTAGGCGTCCTGTTGATTTTTGACTCTTGACCACCATATCTATATTATTTCCCCATACTTAATCCATGGTTCACCCTTTTGGGGCTGAACCTTTGTCTTGTATCTAGGTGAGAGGCCGATACCTGACCGTCAATCACTGTTTATTATGGAATCAGTAGCCGATTTGTCATCCCGCAGTCCAACGAGCCCCCCCTATGTGACTTCACGTATAGGGGGCAGTCCTGAATTCATGTTGCTATGGTGTATGGAATTTGCAGCAGCGTTATTAAAGGGCCCTACACATGCCAATATATCTATCTATCTAGAGTATTTTCTATATTACATATAGGTGTGTGTGTGTGTGTGTGTGTGTGTGTGTGTGTGTGTGTGTGTATGTATATATATATATATATATATATATATACATATTATTTTTTAATTTTCTTGGTGCTCTGCTGCAGGTTACGCACTCTGTCAGTGTATAGATGGTTTGCGTGTTTATTGCTGTATACACGACACAAGTGTTCTTTGTATGTCAGCAGATCCCACGTCCATAGTTCACACTTGAGAACCTGTCATCAAAGTATGTGTGGTAGAGATAACCATCCTGGATATGCCTGTTGTATTTCTCTTCTTAGAAGTTTCTATGTAAGCTTCGCTTGTCTTGAGTATTCCGTTCCGTTCAGACATGCATGTGTTGCTTTCCGTCACTTTTTGGCGGTCAGACTAGTTTAGCATGATGTGGTATTCTATGCAGTAAAAAAACAACAATAAAAAACGTTAACCTGTCACCCATTATAATGGTGGTGAAAAACCCTGATCCTAAAGGATCGAAGCCGATGCATCCTACCCATCGCGGATCCTGTAAAAACAGAAGCCTGGACACCAGTTTGTGTTCGCGTTGTCTGTCGGAGCTATACGTTGGGAGATACTTCTAACTTATACCTCTGACGTAAGCCTCCGACTTTTGCTACTGTATAGGCATACGTTGGCCAAAGGCTCCCGTGGCAAAGACATAAAACGTATACCCAGCAGTATTTGTTTTTTACTGGATACTTCTGTATGGAATAGCAGATACTGGCCCGACTGATGGCAAAAGGGGACGCTCTATTGGCATCCGTTGGGTGAATGGAGGCCTTTGGATAAGTTTGGCATATGCGCCAGCATCTTTCCTGGCGCGTTTTCCGAACGGACACTGCGAACACAATGTGAATATACTCTATCTATCTCTCTCTCTCATTCATCCAAGTATCCATCGCTATTCTTTTTGAGGTTGTTTTAGTTTAATAAAGCAATTTCCCTTTCTGCAGTACACTGTAGGGACCTGGGTTAGCTGGGATTTTACATTACTCTGCTAAAAATTGGATTACGGGATAATAATCTGCATGGAGAAAATGAACTCCTTGGTGACGTCAAATATCCGTGCATTTTTCTAATGTTTGGAAGATTCTTAAAATTCATAAAAGAATCCGGTTGTGGCCTTGTGGAAAATGTATTTCTGGTTATTGTTTGTTGTCTGTTCACTATCTTTATGCTTCATACTTCGTATTTTAGGTTCTTTTAGGCAAAATAAGACTCTGAGGGGATTGAGTGACAGGGACATGAGGGGAGGACCAGGAATATGCTGATGTGAGTATGCCGCCATGTAGGCTGAGAAAGTGAGACTAGACTCTAGGTCCCCCAGTCATGAGATATCAAGTTTAACATAGCAGATCTGCGAAAAAGTAGTTTAGAGGCTTGGAGATCCAAAAGGGGATATCCGGTTCTCTTAAAATCCGTAGTGTAGGCCATCAATAGTCGAGCGTTAGGGGTCGGACTCTCGAGAACCACTGGTAATCCGTTGTTTAAAGGCGCCGCATCGCCTATATTGTTTACCAGGCACAGCGCTGCACTTTTAGTAGTGGCTCTGCCTGGTATTACAGCTCTTCAGCTCTTAGCTGCAATACAAGGCACAACCACTACTAAACGTACGTGGTAGACCACTAAAGGAATGCGGCGCTCACCGTAGTCCCTTCAAAGAGCTGACCCCCACCGATCTAATATTAATAGGCTATCCTAAGGATAGGCCATCAATATAAAAAAAAAAACAATGGATAACCATATTAAAGAGCTTGTCCACTACCGGACAACTGATAGGTCAGGATAGGATAGGTCATCCGTACATGATCGGTGGGGGTCCGACACATGGGCCCTGTACCGATCAGCTGCGCCGGCTGCCTCCGGACAGGTCATCAGTTGTCTGGTAGTGGAAAACCCCTTTAATGTTTGGCTGGAGTGGTTGAGGTCTCTGAGTTCAACCTCAGCTGCCCCTGATTCACAAAATGAAGGGTCTATGATGCTCTCTAGAAGCTCTTTTGTGATGCACAAGGATTTCAGTCACTGGATATGAATATAAGTGGAATGTCCCTTGAAAAACGCATTATAACTGTTTGTTGTTGTTGGAAATCCCCTTTTAAATATGAATGTTCCGGTGATAAGTACATTTCGGAACGTTCATTGGATCAGAGTTACCTGTTTTGGGTAGATTTATAAAAATTGTCTAACATGAAAACAGACCTTGTTGCGCATAGCAACCAATCGGAGCTAGGCTTTCATTTCCTTAACTTGTCTGGTAAAATGAAAACTGTGCTGAGATTGGTTGCTTTGGATAACAAAGATGGTTTTTTTTGTTTTTTTATACAAGACCGTTTTTTGAATGAGACCCTTTGTATCTGTGACCAGTAGGCAATATCTTGGGTCTGAAATCTTCAAGACAATGCTTTTTATTCTGAATTGCTGGTTTATAATATACTGTATTTTTCCCATTGACCAACAATTTGTGCCTTTAAAGGGGTTTCCTGATTTGGACGTGCCCTACTTGTTAGGAGAGTCCCTTGACAATTAGCTTATTACAAATTGTCCCACTTCAGGAACCCCTAGTGATCGGCTTTGATTTGTGGAGAAAACTGTCAGTGTTCAAATTCTCTGCAGCGCCACCAAAGGGGAAATTAAGCATTACACAGCTGCCATTCATATTGATGGATTCTCTGTGTAATGCAGGTCCTCCAGAGTGAGAGGTGCTTTATGTAACCGCTCTCCACTCTGGCCAAGAGATGAAGATCCAGAAAAGGGAACTCCCTCTCTATTAGAGGTGTTGTTCAGGTTGGGATCTGTTTTTTATACTGATGACCTATTCACAGGTTAGGTCATCAGTGTATGATTGGTGGGGTTTCGACTCCCGGACACCGCCCTGATCAACTGTTCCGGCTGCCTCCACGCGCCAGAAGTTTATGCAGGCTTCGGTGCCGGAAGCAGAAGGCTCCAACTGCTGAATCGACAACCCCTTTAACTCAGAATTCCCTAAGGGCTCTGTGTGCCGCCCGAGTCCTGCTCGTGATCCATGGATAGATAGGACATGTTCTATTCACCCACTGAAGAGACTGAGTCCATGAAAACTATTGTGTGCCACTCGGATGCTGTGAAAAATGGCCCGAGTGGCACTCAGTTGTGTGCAAGAGCCCTAAGGGCTTGTCCACACACTGTGGAATTGCTGCGTTTTTACCGGCCGGAATTTTGGCCAGAAAAAACGCAGCCAAATACTTTAGCAGTACAGTGGATGAGATTTAAAGAGGCTCTGTCACCACATTATAAGTGCCCTGTCTTCTACATAAGGAGATGCACGCTATAATGTAGGTGACAGCAGTGCTTTTTATTTAAAAAAACCAATATATTTTTACCACTTTATTAGCGATTTTAGATTTATGCTAATGAGTTGCTTAATGCCCAAGTGGGCGTATTTTTACTTTAGACCAAGTGGGCGTTGTACAGGGGAGTGTATGACGCTTACCAATCAGTGACCAATCAGCATCATGCACTCCTCTCCATTCATTTACACAGCACATAGGGATCCTGCTAGATCACTATGTGCTGTCTTATACTAACACATTAACGATACTGAAGTGTTTAGACAGTGAATAGACATTCCACGGGATGTCTATTCACAATCTCTGCACTTCGTTACTCTGTCTGTGGTAGTTACAGCAGAGGAAGTGTAATCTCGCGAGATCTCGCTGTAAATGACAGGTTACAACGAGATCACGCTTCCTCTGCTGTAACTACCATAGAAACAGTAACGAAGTGCAGAGATTATGAATAGACATCCCGTGGAATGTCTATTCACTGTCTAAACACTTCAGTATCGTTAATGTGTTAGTATAAGACAGCACATAGTGATCTAGCAGGATCCCTATGCGCTGAGTAAATGAATGGAGAGAAGTGCATGAGGCTGATTGGTCACTGATTGGTCAGCGTCATACACTCCCCTGTACAACGCCCACTTGGGCATTAAGCAACTCATTAGCATAAAGCTAAAATCGCTAATAAAGTGGTAAAAATCGTTTTTTTAAATAAAAAGCACTGCTGTCACCTACATTATAGCGCCGATCTCCTTATGTAGGAGATCGGGCACTTATAATGTGGTGACAGAGCCTCTTTAATTCTGGGCTCCGTTCATGTGTTCCCCTAACGGAAAGCTCAGACGGAACGCCTGAACGGAGACCTCACGCAGATCTGAACGAAGCCTTAGATTGTGATTGTGTGGAGAACTGTCTTAGTTTTTTAGCTGGAGTTTCCCTTTTAATGCCAGGGCTCCACATCAACTATTGGTAAAACTGAGGCTTCCCGTGTCCCTATTGTTTGCCTGAGGGGGGGTGGGGAGGTTATGCAACAACCACGTGAATTTCTATACTTGGTACATACACCTATCGGAGTACAAGTACTACTGCCTGGTAACAATGTTGTAGACAGAAGGATGTTTTGCATTCCCATTACCCATAAGCCCTTGCAGTAGTAAATGTCCTCCCTCTGCTATGTGATCATTAGGCTGGAAATGTAAATGCACTGATAATCTCCATTAAACAAGCGCTGTGCTTCACTCGCTGATTTACATAGTTACCGCAGCGTTAGAAGATATTATTTTGGTTGATGGTGACTTATCACCACAGGGTTTAAGAAAAATGTAAGTGATCTCAAATTATATTCATTATTACACAGAAACGGAAAAATACTCTCGATTTGTCAGCATCGACTTCTCAACCAGTTCTGATTTTTAACCTTTAGATCTGATAAAAATTTCAAAAAAGGTTAACAATAATGTTGTATGTAAACCTCATTCAGTCAGAGTACCCACCAAAATTTTGAGAACCCCGTTCTCCATTTGTCTTGTGTGGGGGGGGGGGTGGGAGTGACAACCTGTTCGAGCTCGTTTTGTGCTCAGGTGAATGGTTGTCAGATTTTTTTGGTCCCTAAAGGGGATTTTGCACTTGGCAGTTATCGGGCAGACGCTCGATCATCTACTGGTCGTATCGCTTTAAAAAAAAGTTAAATGTTATCATTGTCGGCAGCAAATCTCCCTGTGTAAACACGGAGATGCGCTGCCGACGTGATAACGTATGGCGACGAGTGATCGAATTAACGACCGCTCGTCCCCATCCAGAGCTCCATATGACAGGAGCAAAGGAGTGCCGATCAACTATGTTTTGTTGATTGGCGCTCACTGCATTGGCCGATTATCGGCCGGTGTAGAAGGGCCTGTAGGCTTTAATTGGTTCTTTGGACCGCCATATGCCCTATTTGGGTCATAAGTTAATAAGGATGAGCGGAGAGGCACTTTACACAAGACCTAATACATCCATGCCAATGCGAGCAAATAGAACTTTATATAATATATATTCCCCAGACAGATTTGACCGGAGAATGCCTTAAAAGACCATTTAATAAAAATAAATATACAAAAAAACTTGGTGACGACCATCATGTCTGCCATTAAAACCCACCCAGTTTTACACACGAATGGTAAATCCGCAAAGGTATATAATAATACCGGATCTGCTTCACATGTTGCTGTATTACTAAGCAGATTTGCCATCAACTAGTCTAGGAAAATTCGGTATCAAGCCCCATGGGGATTGTGATGGAGGCCATATTGTTTGTCGCCGAGCTTTCTCAGGCTACGTTCACACGAGCGTTTTCGATTCATGCGCGTGAAAAACGCGCGTGAATCTGGTCCGTTATGCGTCGGTGCGCTTTGCGAGTGCCATGATTTCCATGCGCAGCACACGGACGTTATTCACGTTCGTCTGAATGAGCCCTCAGAGCTATAGCGAAGAATGACAAATAACGTAATATTTAAGAAAATGGCAGAAGAGGAAGATTCAAGAGCTGGGGAGTCTTATTTCACTTTTGACAGCGTTTCCATTAGGCTATGTTCACACGGAGTTTTTTGCAGGCAGAATTTCAGCCTCAAAATTCAGTTTGGAAGTTTGAGGCAGATTTTCCTCTCCCTGCACGCCGATTTTCGCGGCGTTTTTCGCCAGCGGCCATTGGGCGCTGCGGGCATAAAACGCCGCGAAATACGCTTTCTCTGCCTCCCATTGAAGTCAATGGGAGGTCAGAGGCGGAAACGCCCGAAGATAGGGCATGTCGCTTTCTCCCGCGAGCCGGTTTTACTGCTCGCGGGAGAAAACCGCCTCCCATTGAAATCAACAGGAGGCATTTTCGGGCCGTTTTTGACAAGTTTTTTGGCGCGGTTTCCGCGTCAAATAACCCGTCAAAATACTCCGTGTTAACATAGCCTACATAAAGATTTGAGAAAATGTATATGTACTTTGCCCTACAGGTTGTTTTTTTGTCCACTGAATCTCTCTCTCTTCCCCCCCCCCCCTTTTTCTCCCCTCCCCCCCCCCCCCCCCACGGGTCAATAATGGCCGTTCCCGATCAGTGCCCAGTGCAAACATTACAGATACTTTTTAAATATTTCAATAAAATGCTCCCCTCTTAGAGATTAAGCTTAGAGAAAATTCTCAAGTGTTTTTCCGCAGGATTTTGTGTGCCTGATGCAACATTTACTTTGTAAGAGATGTTTACGTCTGTGATCTGCGCGCCCATCTGTATTTGTTTTTGGCCACGTGTATATACAGTGTTCGTGCAGGCAAAAACCGCATAGGTGTCTGTCTGGAGTATAATGATGTGAGCCGCTGTCAGCTGTGGTGTAACCCTTTGGGCGTCTCAAATACATTTCTGCTAACAATGGCATCATTATAAAATGTGACCCCTTCAGGGGATGACCAGCTACGTCAATAAGTGACATTTATAACTTCCTGATTTTCTATATAATACATTGTTGATGCTTTGTATTGATTTGATGGTGGCCAATTATAAGCACGGTGGATAAATTAAAATATGCTACTGTCAAAAAGGTTTAGGGTGGACTCAACTGACTTGAAATACTAGTGTATTTTAGGATTTAGACCTCAAGTTACATCAACTTTGCCCACCATATTTAATTTGCAGATAATCTTTTTTTAAACATTACAAAATTTTGCTGACTTTTGCTGCTCCTGACTGACACCAAAAATAACATAGCAATCCCAGGTTGAAAATGACCAAAACAAGCATGAGTATTCATGTGGACTGGTTATAAATACAAGGTTCAAGAACAAGAATCTTACTTTGGTGATAGGAGAGCACACGTGATGGATTATAGTCTTAAAATAATAAGTAAATAAAACATGTAAGTAGATCTACTGCTTAAGAGTGGCGCTGGTTTTAATATAAACAGTGGCTATGTACTGCTTGTGGGGGAGGCTTTGAAGTCGACACCACTACAAAATTGTAAGAGTCCTGCCTGAAAGCAAGGAACGCAATTAAAGGGCACCGTTATTGTTTGCGGGTCATAAAGGTCGCCCTTGTTATTCCAAGGTCCCTTGTTACAGATCTGCTGAAATTCAAGCCCCTTGTGTTGCGAGACCTGGACCTCTATATGTTTATTTAAGTTGATGGGGAAATACAATGGACAATTTCCACTCTTCCTTCCTTTTTGATTTTATTTTTTATATGTGCAGGAATTTAGGAAATGGAACATCCTATCATGTGCATGAACTGGTCTGTGCTCCAAAAAGTGGTTTCTTACATCATTATTCTTATTAATGGGTTCTCTTGATATTGTTAATAGCCCTGGTGGTGGCGCAATAATAATAAAAAATATTTATAGAACGCCTACGTGCTCCATAGATTTGTGCAATCCCGGAAGCATTAAACATACAAAATTATGAATAACAATACGTCTGACTATGAAAAAAATGGAGCCTTTCCATAACACCTTACATTAAGAAGAAGATGAGGGGGACGACGCAATAAGTGAAGTGCCCAGTGGATCGAGATCTAGGCAACCAGGTCAGTTTGTATGAAGACCATGGGTTACTTTATGTGACATAAGAAATTTAGTTTTCAGTGACCTTGCTTAAAACTGCGGAGGGTCTGAGGCATGCGCTCCAGAGTATAGGTGCAGCACGGAAGAAAACCTGGAGATTGTTCACTGGCTTTCATAGCTAAGGGATGGGTTTTTGGCTGTTTTGCCAACAGCTATCACCTCCGACTTTCCTATAAACATGCACCCTTTGCTTAGTCGATACAGATCTCGCTGCACAAGAAAGGAGCGGACACGTTAAAATCCAGCAGTGCCGTTACTACTTTCCCCTCCCATCCGCAGTCGTACTACAGTCAGGAGGCCCCCATACACATTAGGAGGTGGATTTAGTTGATTTGGGATATATTAGGCAGCGTTCGGATACTTGGACTCTAGTTGCTGCTGAAACTTTCCACCACTACTTTGTCATTAACTAAGGTTTTCTTCCATTCTGAGCATGTTCATGGTGTTTTGTAACTTGTATGGTAAAGCAGAGTCAACTTGAAGCGGCAGGTAATAGATTGTAGTGCTGCACAGAATGACACTTGACATGTCTCCGCCATTAGGTTTGTGAACCACACATACGTGTTATAGCCAGCCCGTGGCTTTGAAAGGCGTTCTTCACGACCCCCATATACCCCAAGATTGCAGGTGCTCTAGTTTGCATTAAACACATAGGGGTTGCTGGGATTTATGAGCTGACTGCCATACACCGCATTCTCGATTGGTTTCTTTCTTCTTAGACTTGTACGGTCCTGCGTCTTATTTTTTGCTCCGTTTTCTTTATGTATATGTCAATTTATTGACCTGACCTAATACAGATTTGTGATTAGAATCCATCCCCCGAAGCGCCCTTTAGCACATCACTAGACGTTGGCTGTTTTATGACCGTCTGTGCATGATGTGTCATGGGCTACTGTAGTCAAGTCCCCATATTAAAGGAACACTAACCCTAGAAATGTATGATAAAAGTAAATAAAAATAAACCTTGCCCAAACTGTTTATAAGACTGCAAAGTTTTCTTGTTTCCTTCTGATCTACTATAGCAGAGAAAGCCGTGGGGGAGGGCTCCTGCTTTAGCCAGTTGCCTTACAGATATAGACCGATTTGAGAGGAGAAGGAAAAGATGACTGACTAGGGGTGTTATCTGTGACTTGATCAGAATTCCTCCTTCATTTTTTAAGGCTGTGTTCACATCTGCTACAGAGGCTCCGTTAGGATCCTTCATCGCAGATTACAATATACAAAATAGCGGAAACCATGACAGATACCCTTATAGTCCATGGTTCTGTTGGACGGTGTTGGATTTCATCATGCAAAACCGAATAAAGGTCCTATTACACGGCCCGATATGGGCTGTGGAAACGAGCACCGATCAGCGCTCACACAAGGAGCAATACCTAGTTACGTATGGAGAGGAGCGATCGTTACTATGGTCGTTCATCCCCATATATTTCCATCATGTCGGCAGCACATCTCCCTGTTTACATAGGGAGATGTGCCACCGACAACGATAATATTTATTGCTGCATAAACGAGCAGATTAACCGATGATCGAGCATTTGCTCATCCATTGTCTGATTGTTGCTCTTTTTACACAGCAATGATCGGGATCGAGGGCCTTAACGGAAAACCTAGCACAGATGTAAACAGCCTTACTCAAGAAATTCCTATTATCTCTATTTCCCTGGTCTCAGAGATTGCTCCTAGAGCACAGGAAGGACATTGAACAGTAAGGCCATACGCATTAGATAGCTGTCGGATTAATGTCTATTCGGCCGACAGCTATTCCTTTCGATCCACCCATACAAATGCATGCTCGGCTTGGCCAAGCGTGTGTGTATTCTGAATGTGGAGACGGGAGTAAGCCGCTGGCAGACTCTTCGCATGTAGAAATCCAACTGCCCGATCCTCCTTTCCTCCAACTTTTGCCGTTGGGGGGGGGGGGGGGGGGAAGTCGGGAGCTCCTTCTACACATTAGATGGTCGGCCAATCCTGCCGAAATCTGCAGCTTTGGCCTACATTAATCTAACGTGTATGGCCACCCTAAGACGTTATTACTGAGCAATTGTATACATGCACTGCTTTTAAGTAAATCATGCCATTTGTAGGAGTTGGCAACAGGTTCTGATGATTGGAAACCCTTCATATAGAGTAGTCTTACCAACCCGTCAGTATTGGTGGCAGGTTTTGGTGGATTTTTCCAGGAGGCAGTCTGGTATGGTGGTAGGATACTTGTACTCTGTGCATAACTTTTTGTCTGTTTTAAACCTATTCCCCTAGCAGGTGTATCATACCCAGGGCTGGCTCCACTTGTGTGGGCCCATGGGGACCGACTAACAGTGGGCCCCGTGTTTCACTCACCCACGGTCTGACAAGCATAGATCCTTTCTACCCATACTGCTGTAGACCTGACATCTACCAGATTTGACCTGTTTATAGGGACGTAGCTATAGGGGGTGCAGTTGCACTCGGGCCTTGGTGCCGGGGGGCTTAAAACCTCCTCTACCTTATAAGAATTATTAGGAATGGCACATGGACGATGGGGGTCCTGTTAAAGATTTTGTACTGGGCACGAGGAGCTTCAAGTTACGCTACTGCTTGTGTTGATGCCAGCCCTGATGGTACCATTTTGCCCCTTACCTCCTGCTTTTTTTTAAATTATATTTTCATACATTGTTGCTTTAATACATTCTGACAGGTTATGCTGCTTCTTACGGTTTTCATTTGTTTGTGCAGTTCAGCAATCAACCGGATTATTGACTTTTTCAATGTTAATTCATGGTAATTGTTGCATATGACAGATGAACACGTTGCTTGGGGCCTTTAAGGTTGAATACAGAGCAAAAAACCCCAAAACTCTGATAACTGTTTAGGAGAAGACCGAAAATACACGGCGCACATAATGCATCATCCCAAAGGATTTTGGAGGTGTGTTGCTGGGGTTGATCAAGTTGTTCTCACCTGGGGATGTTGTTCTGGGAGCACAATGTCCTGATGCACCTATATGATAAAGGGTACTGCAGCCCGGGGTTCATACGGAGATCCACAGGGGTTCCGTTGGCGATTATGGTAAGAGGCAAAGGATAAAGAAAATTCCCCCTTATTGGTGCTGTTCCTCTGTAGAGTGCTTTGGATGATCCTTACACTTCCGTTCTGCACGATTGAATGATCAAAGCAGGGAAATCCGTGGCCAAGTGGTGTAAACTTCAAAAGGTTTATTCAGAGTTTTTATAAAATAGCTACGCCTTTCGAGACAGGACTGGTCTCTTCCTCAGGCCAAAAACTGTGTTCCATTCTGCACAATTGGATGATCACATGGAAGTGTAAGGATCATCCAAAGCACTCTACAAAGGAACAGCACCAATAAGGGAGAATTTTCTTTTATCCTATGCCTCTTACCAAAAACTCTGATAGGCAGACAAAAATGTTTACGTAAATTTTTTTTTTTACGCAGATTGCTATAAGCTAAAAGGTGACCGTTTTAAGAAGTGTTAATCCCGTACTAATGCGGTCTAGGAAAGCTGGGTTTAAGCCATATGGGAGGTGTAATAGCAGCAATATTGGTATTTTTTGTTTGATTTTTATATTTTTTAAACATTTTCTTCAGCCACTGTCTTTTTTTTATTTTTTTTACCCCAAGGTCCTCACTAATTCTAGTGACTGTCACCATAATGAGACTGCTTAAAAGGATCTTTCCACATTAGACATTTATACCATATCTAGGGCCTTCACCTATTGGAACAACGGTGGTCCCTTAATCCCCATTCTGAAAGCCGCCACTGCCATATCCATGGAGAAATTGAACCGAGCCCTGGCCACACTCTCCCTCCATTGAAGTCTATAGTAACGGCTAAAGTAAGCTTTCTCGGTGTTAGGGGCATTTTTTAAAAAAAAAATACTCCTAAGGACCATGATGCTTTGGGAAGAAACCAGAGAACCCAGTGGAAACCCACGCAAACATGAGAACACCCAAGCTCCATGCAGATGTTGGGTTCAAATTTAGGATCCCAGTGCTGCAAGACAACAGTGCTGACCACTGAGCCACCGTGTGGCCCCTTCCCCTAATTTCTATATTCTCTCCTAACCTAGCGGATTTTGCAGTGCAGATCATTGGGATTTTTCTTTAATTTCCTGTATCTCGGAGCCATGATCAGGTCTGCTTCATGCTCACATCACCTAATACTGTGCACACTGTTTACCTACTGCTTTGTAGAGGTTTGGATAGGTTTAAGCAAATACTGTGTATTAAAGGGCTAACACAGCATTATATTCGCGGCTCAGATGCCGTTCTGTTTTCATTCCAAGTTTCTTCTTCTTTTTTTTTGTCGGCTTAATAATAAACCTAAAAGATGGACTGATTAAATACAGCCTGCAAACAAGAGCCTCTCGTCTCAGGCTGCACGCAGAGCGTATGCCAACACAAATCTGGTAGTGGGAGGGTAAGACGAGGGTCACGTCAGGCCTTTTCTTACATCTGCTGGATTGTTTACTTAGCCCCCCTCCTCCATGTCTATTAATTGTGACGGATTTAATTATGACTAAAAGGGTGGGAGTCAGTCTGGCTGATCCGCACATTTCTTCTAACTCGGAGAGATACACTGACAAGTAACGTCTTGCAAAAACAATGGAGTCAGCCTCGTCCAATTTTAGTTGGGCCAGGATTGAGTAAGAGCGGCTACCAATACCATTTTCCATAGGAATGCATTGATTTCGACAATGGATGCCACTCAAAAAGCTCCTTGGCAGCAACCGAAGGTTGGCCCCGGGATGCCTCTTCCGCAATGGCCACTCACAATACAATATCCTACAATCCCCTTCCTGCCAAAATCGCACCACCTATACTTCTGTCTGCGTCGTAGACCTCTAACTATATCCTGGAATAGATAAATGCCGGAACTTCTCGCGTCTCAACCTCTGTCTCTAGCGGGTACTTGACCTGTCTTTATGCTGTGCTTTTAGTGGGTGCAGTAATCTACGTCTTGGTGGTACTTCGATAAAATCTTTTTGAGGAAGTGTCCTTGGCTTAAAGCCCTTTTACACGTGCCAATAATCGAGCAAACGAGCATTCATATGAACGCTTGTTCCTGATCATTGCCCTGTGTAAACGATGCAACGATCGGCCGATAAACGAGCAAACGCTGATTCATCGACTGATCGTATTGTTTATGTAGCAATAAATATTATTGTTGGCAGCACGTCTCCCTGTATAAACAGGGAAATGTGTGGGAACGAACGATCGTAGTAACTATCACTTTTCCACATAAGTTAACGAATCATTGCTCATTGTGAAAGGAGCAAATGAGCGCCGATCAAAAAGCTGTCTCATTGATCGGCGCTTGTTGTCACAGCCCTTATTGGCCGGTCTAAAAGGACCTTAAAGAACACTGAGAGACAATGATGGTCACGAAGGTAATCACTGACCATTTAACTTAACAAAATTTTGTTAAATTTTCAATTAGGTACGTGGTCCTAATCAAGGGGAAATCGTGTTTCTTGGTAGCCCAAAAACAATTACATAAAAATCTTCTTTAATTTTCACATTTTCCTCAGAATTCCAACTGAAATCTTGAGGCTTAGCCGGCCATACATGTGGCAATATTTCAACATAATGGGGCCAATAATTGTAATGAGTCACGTGATGTACGGCAACATATTGAGAATCCGGAGATGGTCTGTAAGATATTTCATGGAGTATCGTCAGCTGTGAAGTTTTCTTCTTGTGCGTGTAGTCCTAGCGAAATGAACAAACTGGTAGCATTTTCGCATCTGGCTATGTTGGCCATAGCGTACATCTGCTGCCTCTTTAATGGTTGTTTAAGAGGTGGTGTGAGTTTTGGCATACCACACACACACACACACACACACACACACACACACACACACACTTGAACTATGCGATAACTTGCTGTCTTGCTTGTACTATCTCAGGTGTTATGTCTATTATTAGAATTTGTTTTCATAGGTATATGAAGGCATCTACCCGTTCTTTCTATAAAAAAAAAGTCGCCCTTCTCCATCCTTCAGTCAACGTCACTGTCGTAATTGTCATGTAGCGTCTATTTCATACTGTGGTCAAATAGCGTTTTTGGCCATGACTGTCTAATGATTTTCTTTCCATCGATTATGTGCCATGACAGAAAGTGACATCCCATCCGTTATATCTTTTTGAAGAGTTACTAGAAGTCTCCTGCTGGGTAATTGGTTCTTACTCGAGTTCCTAAACTTAAGTGAGAGCGCTTATGGCTATCAGAAAGAGGGACTTGAAATGTTAGGTGGTTTTAGAAAAATCTTGAAGAGTCCAAAATGGTTGTCACTTTCCTATTAGCACTCCTTAATGAGGGGAAACCGAACTGTCTCATGTCACGTCCATTCGAGGGTTGTCGTGGGAAATACTTTTTTGGTTATTGCTCAAGAGAAGGCCTTCCAGGCGCAATTGCCAATTCATGGCATTGAAGAGAATGATGAGGGATCTTTGGAAGGGCAGCTCTAAGGCAAGTACAAATTTGGGGGTATGTCATGCCAACTATGATCAAAAGGCGGACTTTTTTGCCCAGACATACTTTAAAGGGGTTGTCACATCAAAACAACCCCCATTTTTTTTCTTCTCCTATGACTGAGCTGATTGTTGTGGATCGTTCATGCCACTTGTATTCCTTTCACTGGGGGAAAATGTAGTACTACATTGATCTCTATGGGCAACCCGTTTAATGCGTCTTGTCTGGCTAATAAAGGGGCACTAACCTCCTTTACCCCAATGAAAAAACCACCTGTGCCATGGACCGGCATCTGTTGACTCTTTTGGTAAATACTCCAATTGAGTTACATTTGAGTGTGTTCGGTTGCTGTTGATCACAGTGTATTTATTACCATATTATGCGATGCCAGTACCCTCCAAAATGTGACCAATCACTGGCTAATTACTTTCTTGGTCCAAGACGAATGAAATCCTAGTTGGCCGCCCTTGGATGAAGACCGCTAATTGCTCCATTGTTTCATAGTGTTAGGTCAGATGGTCATTACATAGGGCACCTAGACCCGATACTGATCATCTTCATATCTTTTCATCATCCCGTTCAATATCTTGCAGAGCAGCTGGCACATAGAGGAGGGTCTCGATTGGACCTAATAGGGCATGTTTACAGGGGTTGTCGTGGTGAAACCATTCCTGGTTTCTTGCATGAGGAAGGAAAATTGTGTCTTTTGAAGCGGACTTTCTCTGTTAAGGAGGGGTGTCTGTTCATGTCCTTAAGTCGATTAAAATATTTGTCCATCTTCCCCGTTTGCTCTAAAAGTCTCTCCACCACTGCGACGTCTGCTTGTCTGACATTGAGCTGCAACTCTGTGCTATTTGCCCCAATTGCTCTGCTCCTATTTTTTGCATTTTTTTCACTTTATTATAATTAACTATTACATCGCAGCGTTGTGGAATAGGTTTTATTTGAATCTTCTACATCTGCGTCTCCGAGCCTCCCTGTCCCATGACTGCCATGTTTACTATGTTAAATCGACTGTGCGGAGAATGGTGTGCAGCCGGGCGTGGTAAAAAGTGCACATTGAGCAAATGTTTAAGGACAGGCAGTCGTAATTACTTGCCGAGTCTGCCTGTAATGTGGATGTTCCGAATACATGCGTTATGGAAATATTGTCTAGTCACATTAGTAGGGAAGCACAGCTTTACGCCATGCCAGGGCCACCAAAAAGAAGCCACCTGGCCCCTGGAGAGCTTGGACTCCTAAAGTCTACAGTCATTTTTCCACTCCTAAAGATCAACTTCAGTCAGATGTGGATATTCTCTAGGAATCTAATGACGACAACAATAAACTTTTTGGTGGCACATAAGCCATTTAGATATTGTCCTAGTGACCAAATTCTGGAGAGTACTGTGTTGACTATCAAATATCTGGTGAAATTGCAATGCAGATGTCATAACTTGAGGTTACATCGAATAAGTCTCAAAATATCTCAAGGTCATAGTTAACAAAGCAGCCAACTTTTGGAGATCTGTCATTGGAGAAGCTTATACAGTATAACTTTTTGCAACATGGCGCAGGCCCAGATCACTCGTCAAGATGTAATTGGAGATCATGGATCAAAATTACCACTGATGACAGATCTGAATCTGAATGCCGCATTTTGGTTGGTAGATCTCTGCAGTCAACCACTAAATGGCCAGTTTCTCCTGCCACGAGTATTGGAGGCAATTTACTTCCACGTCCTCTTGTCTCAAGATGTCAATCCATCCCCCATATCATCAACATTGTGGAAGTCATTCGTATGGTAGACTGGATTAGTTTGATAATCAGGGCTGGACAGACCTTAGGATCTTGGTGGCCGCTGTTTCTGGCATTCAACATTTTGAGTAGTTTTCTGTTGACGTTAATAAGAGATCTTGAATAACAAGTCAAGTTAGTTTTTAGAGTGGTCTACCCGGCTGCTGATCTCTACAGTACTTTGTCCATCTTTGACTTCACAACATCTCATGCGTCACATTTAACTAGAAATTGGCTAAAAATATATTTTTGCTACTTTTTTAGCTGTAGCTGTGATTCATGGCGTCCTGAGCTTCTATATGAAGCCGTCACACCTAGAACACGCGGAGTTTGTTGCCACCAGCTAGGGTGTGTTCTCTTTCCTAGCATAAAATGTCAGTCTGTTTAGTTGTTTTATGTAACAGTGTAAGGCCTCATGCACACGACCGTAGCCATGTGCACGGCCGTGATTTTCGGGTCTGCTGGCCATGGAGTGTGAGCTGCGAGCCACCCGCAAATAGCGGGCTGTTCACATGGCCGCGGCCATTATTTTCAATGAGCCCGGATCGCAGAACACGGCCGTAATAAGGCTTGCCAGATCTTTCTGCGGTCCGGGCTCCAGGGCCATACAAGGACCGTGGAAACCAAGGTCGTGTTCATGGCCCCATAAGATTGAATGGTGTCGCAATTCTCCTGTGGATTTTTGGGGGAATTTCAGCCGCAAAAGCACATTTGTGTGCATGGGGCCTAAATGACCCGCAGCAGGTTTGTTGCCACGAGACACCACCACCTAGACCAGATTTTATTTCTAGTTGTCCTGATCTGTAGGTTGCACAAATAGCTAACTTTTTTTTTTTTTTTTTAGTCTGTATCTGAAATGGCCAAACTATCAACTTTGACAGCCACGTAGATCGCTCCAGGAACCCATTGGACTTTTTTTTTTTAGCGGCTCCGCTTTAAGAACTGTCCCATAACTTGAAGTCTATATAGGCATAGTTTACTTTTTGAATGTGAGTGAGCAAACATTCCCAAGGTATCTGCTTGTGGACCACTCAAGTACAACTTGTAATTACAATTTTTTTATAACATTTTGACAAGAATTGTAGAAATTGCAATCACGATTTGGGGCAAAAGTTGCCAACGCCTTTGGGTGCCGTTTGTAGGATTATCACTTCCTGTCACACATGCAAAGAGTTTAGCGGGAAGAGGGGCTCCTTTTGGCCTCAGAAAAACCCTCTTAGGCTAGGAATCTGGAAATGTGTCGCATTGTATCGTGGTTTTTAATTTTTATCAACATCAGGCCCATTTTGAGCATTTTTTATTTTTTGCACACCTTTTTTTTATTTTTATTTATTTTTAAAAAAAATTTGTTCCAGGATGCCTCTTGCCCCTACAGTAACCCACCAAAGAACTGTGAATCCACCACTGAGTTGTGGATATGCAGCTGTGAAGTTGTAGAAAGTTATTTTGCAGACTAGCAGAATCTTCCTTAGTCAGGTGCTGGATTAATTAAATGCCAATGTATTAATACATTTTGGGTGTAATTGTCCTTTTATTGTTCTTGAATGTCAAGTGGAAGCTCTGGCTACGTGAGTTTACCATCTTCAATAAAAATAAATTTCGGGGGCTATGAAGGTACTTTTTTTTATTTATTTTTTTTTTAATCCATGACTGAACTGTCATTCAGGGACGACCGGTTGCTGTCGGACAGAAAGCGGCCATTGTCTCGGGTTCACAGAACAATCTGTTATCGTAGAGAGAGGCTTGCAGAGACCTTTGAGTTAATCCTGGTAGTTTTTTTTGCTCCGTAATGAAAGAAGCCTGGCCTTTACAAAGAGGCAAACGTAAATTACTCAGATGATGAGGTGGATTCAATTTCTTTTAAAAGGTTGTGGAGTGGGAACAGGTTTGGAGGCTGATGATTCCCCCTATCACTAACTCGTTCCCAGGTCTTCCACTCTTTGGGACCTGTCTGCCAAGTGCTCCATTTTGAAGGAAACAATAAACCTAACATTAAAGTTTTCTTATATAAAACTCACAATTGTGTATGTAAAATTCTCAGAAACTGAAGATTCAGCAATATATTTTGATAGTCCAGCAGACACAGGAGCAGCATGATGCCAGACTATTGGGTTTCACAGCTGTCGGGCGTCCCCAAACAGGGACTCTGTTGTTCAGGAAAAAAGGTAGCATCAATGGATTCAAAACGGGATTGTAATCATCAAGGACCCAGTGGTCTAATCCCACATTTCGGGCGGTTTTAGATCCCTTTGTACTACAGTACGTACATTGTTTTCTTTTTCTAAAAGGACCCTATTGAAAAGGTTTGTTACATCAAGATTACCTCTAAAAACCTCCACTCCGACGATCGGCAGATAACTACGGGTTCGGCCATACATTTCCCCTGCTGAAACCAGTTCCGCCAGACTGGGAGCTACCCTTGCTTAGTGACTCTCTGATGTGCCTCCTAGAGGGTGGACCCCAATAGGGTAGCCCCTTCTATGATTTCCATATGCCCTAATAGAGCATATGGACAAGGGTTGTCTTAATGAGACAACCCTTCTAACGCCTAAGTACTGGCCTATTTTGGAACTCATTAACTTGCACCATTACCAAAATGGTCGATATGTTTGTGTAAGGCCGAATTCAGACGAACGTGGTCTATGTCCGTCACACGGACTCATGTATTTCAATAGGGCCGTTACACGACCGTTGTTTCAATGGACAGTGTGAAGGGTCAGTTGAAAAATAGAACATGTTCTATTTTGTTCCGTTTTCACGAATCCCTCGATTGACTCAAGACTGTAGTGATCCGTGAAAACTGGAACCGCACGGTGGCAACTTTGACGTGAAAGACGGACGTTTTTTCACGTCCGAGGAAAAAATGCATACTAAGGTCGAATTTAGATGAACGTCGGGAAACTGTCTGCAGTCTAAAGATGTATTTCAAGCAAAATTCCACTTTCAAATAACATATTTACAGCATTCCAAAATTGAGTAACTTTGTAAATGCTTTGCTTTACTAATATTAGAGTTAGAGGATAGTTTTCTTTTTTTTGTTTTTTTTTGTTTCTCCATTTACATCTTGGGGCCTGTTCACATCAGCGTTGGCTTTCCGTTGAGGGGTTCCGTCTGAGGTTTCCGTTGTGGAACACCTCAACGGAAAGTCAAACGGAAACCTTAGCTTCCGTTTTCATCACCATTGACATCAATGGTGATGGAAACATTGCTAATCTCCGACGCAACCCCTCATCGGAAAGCCAACACTGATGTGAACAGGCCCTACAGCTATAGTCAGAACTCAAGGTCAGTTGACGGTGGAGAAAACAACCTGAAATAACTAAAAATTGCCACAAAAACAGTAAAGCTAAGTAGATGCAGATTTATAATTGCAGCTAACAAATGTACGACCTCCATGATGTACAGTGCATAATATTCTGTAAAAATACATTGTGATGATGAGTAGTAAGTTTTTTTTTTTTCTTTCTTATAGGGCAGTTACCCAGTTTGGGAAGATTTTATAAACAAAGCTGGAAAACTGCAGTCACAGCTCAGGTGAGTAGTCTGTGAATTTAAAGGAGAACTCCTAGAAAAATGTTAATTAAAGTGACACTCTACTTTTACCCAGAGATAAAGCACTCCTTAAGTTTAACCAACAGGCAGGGCCGGTGTTAGACAAAGTGTGGCCCTGGGCAAAGTTAAAAGTGGGGCTGAATAATACCGCCACACCATAACCACATAGTGACTGAATAATAGCCCCATACTGTTACTGAATAATACTGCCACACCAGAACCACATAGTGACTGTATAATACCCCCGTACTGTAACTGAATAATACCGCCACAACATAACCACATAGTGACTGAATAATAGCCCAATACTGTTACTGAATAATACCGCCACACCATCACCACATAGTGACTGAATAATACCCATACTGTTACTGAATAATACTGCCACACCAGAACCACATAGTGACTGAATAATACCCCCATACTGTTACTGAATAATACCACCACACCATAACAACATAGTGACTGAATCATACCCCCATACTGTTACTGAATAATACCACCACACCATAACCACAGTGACTCAATAATAGCCCCATACTGTTACTGAATAATACCCCATACTGTTACTGAATAATACCTCCATACTGTTACTGAATAATACCCCATACTGTTACTGAATAATACCTCCATACTGTTACTGAATAATACCATCACACTATAACCACAGTGACTGAATAACACCCCCATACTGTTACTGAATAATACCGCCACACTATAACCACAGTGACTGAATAACACCCCCATACTGTTACTGAATAATACCCCATACTGTTACTGAATAATACCTCCATACTGTTACTGAATAATACCCCATACTGTTACTGAATAATACCTCCATACTGTTACTGAATAATACCCCATACTGTTACTGAATAATACCTCCATACTGTTACTGAATAATACCATCACACTATAACCACATAGTGACTGAATAATACCCCTATACTGTTACTGAATAATACCACCGTAGTGTTACTGAATAAAAACCACTATACAAAGAGCAATATCGTATACCATATAGTGTTAGATGCCAGTTATACACAGGAGCTCTACAGACAATATAAGTGATTACAGCATATTTATATCCAGTGACGCACAGGTGATGTCTTCTCTGATTAGAGTCGTTCACATTTCCTTTTTTTCTCCATCCGGCCCAGACCACTGTGACGACTTATTCCAGCAACGACTCATCTCTGCAGAATTTGACTGACACACACACATGATAGTTTTTGCTTTTCCAGCACCCTCCACAGCTATACCCCATCCTCTAAACAAACTTGTTATCCTCAGTGCCCCAGATGGGAATAATGATCCCTCAGTGCTCGACACAATGAAAGTGCCCCATCAGTAACAGTGTCCCCACACATTAATAATGCCCCCTTTGTGCCCCCTATAGATAGTGCCACACGGCCCCACAAACAAAAACAAAAAAATACTCTCCTAGCCCCATTCCCACAATGGACTGAGCTGCTCCACAGCCTTGAGACGCCGAAATGGGACCCAGTGACGTAATCACGCTGGCCTGCGCAGGTATTCTGTCCCAGCGCCTTAGGCTGGATTCACACGAGCATGTTCGGACCGTAAAGGACGGAACGTATTTCGGCCGCAAGTCCCGGACCGAACACAGTGCAGGGAGCCGGGCTCCTAGCATCATATTTATGTACGATGCTAGGAGTCCCTGCCTCTCCGTGGAACTACTGTCCCATACTGAAAACGTGATTACAGTACGGGACAGTTGTCCCGCAGCGAGGCAGAGACTCCTAGCGTCGTACATAAATATGATGCTAGGAGCCCGGCTCCCTGCAGTGTTTTCGGTCCGGGACTTGCGTCCGAAATACGTTCCGTCCTTTATGGACCGAACATGCTCGTGTGAATACAGCCTTATAGGTTGCAATCCTAACATGGCCTGTAGCCTATTGAATGCCGGAGCAGGGAGCTGCTCCACCATACTATTCAAGTGTATCTGCGTCCTAAGGACGAAGATACAATTGAATGCGGCAGCTGCTAGCAATGCCACCAGGCATGAGGGGGCCTGGGGCGCCCGGCCCATAAATGTAATGTCGTGGGCCCCGTAGCATTTGCCATGTTTGCCCCCCCTAACACCGGCCATGTCTACAGGCATGCACAGAGCGCATACGTACAGGTTCCTAGACAGGCAATGACAACTTCTTCTTGGCACCAGACTGCACTAGTAAGCTGCAGGAGCGTCCTGCTTGAAGAACCTGTGGGATCTCTGAAACCGCGTGTGACATTGATTGTGTCTATGCACTAGGAATCACTATTGTTTTTTTTTTTTTTTTGGTGCACTGTATGGCGATATTAATTTGGCGATATATTATGGTTTTCTATAACCACTCTATGGTGGTAGTATTGAACCACTGTATGGCGCCATTATTTAGGCTTTGCGCGGCACAAATACTTATTTCCTATAAATAGAGGTTATGGTTCCGTCGTAGGATTCAACTGCTGTTACCCCCACCAATCGCTAGACTAAAAGGGCAATAGTCGCTATGTTCTAGTGTTTAGGGGTCCTATTGATCGTTCCCTGACCAGTAAGTTATGATGTATTTTAACTATATATAATTACTCATTTTCCAGGGATATACGTTACCTTTAGCGGTTATCACCACTGTATGGTGATATTATCTGCACATTATATTGCACTGTATGGTGATATTATCTGCACATTATGTTGCACTGTATGGTGATATTATCTGCACATTATATTGCACTGTATGGTGATATTATCTGCACATTATGTTGCACTGTATGGTGATATTATCTGCACATTATATTGCACTGTATGGTGATATTATCTGCACATTATGTTGCACTGTATGGTGATATTATCTGCACATTATGTTGCACTGTATGGTGATATTATCTGCACATTATATTGCACTGTATGGTGATATTATCTGCACATTATATTGCACTGTATGGTGATATTATCTGCACATTATCTTGCACTGTATGGTGATATTATCTGCACATTATATTGCACTGTATGGTGATATTATCTGCACATTATATTGCACTGTATGGTGATATTATCTGCACATTATATTGCACTGTATGGTGATATTATCTGCACATTATGTTGCACTGTATGGTGATATTATCTGCACATTATATTGCACTGTATGGTGATATTATCTGCACATTATATTGCACTGTATGGTGATATTATCTGCACATTATATTGCACTGTATGGTGATATTATCTGCACATTATCTTGCACTGTATGGTGATATTATCTGCACATTATATTGCACTGTATGGTGATATTATCTGCACATTATATTGCACTGTATGGTGATATTATCTGCACATTATATTGCACTGTATGGTGATATTATCTGCACATTATGTTGCACTGTATGGTGATATTATGTTGCACTGTATGGTGATATTATCTGCACATTATGTTGCACTGTATGGTTGCATAATTTTTACACTATATGTGGTACTATTTAAAAACTCTGGCGTTTAGGTTATTGGTACTATGACATTTGGCCGTTCTATTTTGTGCCGCTTGGTTTAAGCCACTCCTACTTCATTTAAACCACACTCGCTTTGCAATGTTCTGATGCAACTTCAGTTTTCTGTTTTTCCAGGCGGACATCTTTAGAGGAGATCAGTCTTTAGAGGAGATCTGCAGTGATTTTACACATATTAGTATGCAATGTTTTGTTTGATGATGAAATCTGCAGTGTGTGAATAACACACAGGCTTTATCATGGTTTATTTACTAAGTACTTGCTATGAGAACGGGAAATGAAATGCTGCCGGCCTGTGATGGACGGTGGATGACCAGCATTATATTGAGTTCTAGGAGACGTGACAATCTGTCAATGAAAGTGCTGGTCTTTGCTTTCTGAAACTGGGTCGCTGTAAGGGGGGGGGGGGGCGGCTGACGTCTTTTATGCGCAATCCTCTCTGCACAGCAACTCCATCGCCTCTACAAAAGATAGTCCGACCTGTCTCCATAGTAACAAAAGAGCCGGGTAGCACCGACTAAGCGAGCGCATAGAAGGAAAAATACCTAGATGTCGCCTGGCAATGCCCGGTCTCCTAACTGCAGCCACTGGCTAATGTATAATCGTAAAAGAAAATCTCTCTCATACAGTTGCTTTTTCTTTCGCTCGTGCTCGCTCTTGCTCTCGCTCTCGCTCGTTCTCTCTCTCTTTCGCTCGTGCGCGCTCTCTCTATCTCTTTCTTTCTTTCTTTCGCTCGTGCACTCTCTCTTTCTTTCTTTCGCTCGTGCGCTCTCTCTTTCTTTCTTTCTCTCGTGCGCTCCCTCTCTCTCTCCCGCTCGCTCGCTCGTTCGTTCGTTCGTTCTCTCTTTCTTTCTTTCTTTCTTTCGCTCGTCGTCTCTCTTTCTTTCGCTCGTCGTCTCTTTCTTTCGCTCGTCGTCTCTTTCTTTCGCTCGTCGTCTCTTTCTTTCGCTCGTCGTCTCTTTCTTTCGCTCGTCGTCTCTCTTTCTTTCGCTCGTCGTCTCTTTCTTTCGCTCGTCGTCTCTTTCTTTCGCTCGTCGTCTCTTTCTTTCGCTCGTCGTCTCTTTCTTTCGCTCGTCGTCTCTTTCTTTCGCTCGTCGTCTCTTTCTTTCGCTCGTCGTCTCTTTCTTTCGCTCGTCGTCTCTTTCTTTCGCTCGTCGTCTCTTTCTTTCGCTCGTCGTCTCTTTCTTTCGCTCGTCGTCTCTTTCTTTCGCTCGTCGTCTCTTTCTTTCGCTCGTCGTCTCTTTCTTTCGCTCGTCGTCTCTTTCTTTCGCTCGTCGTCTCTTTCTTTCGCTCGTCGTCTCTTTCTTTCGCTCGTCCTCTCTCTTTCTTTCGCTCGTCCTCTCTCTTTCTTTCGCTCGTCCTCTCTCTTTCTTTCGCTCGTCCTCTCTCTCTTTCTTTCGCTCGTCCTCTCTCTCTTTCTTTCGCTCGTGCTCTCTCTCTTTCTTTCGCTCGTGCTCTCTCTCTTTCTTTCGCTCGTGCTCTCTCTCTTTCTTTCGCTCGTGCTCTCTCTCTTTCTTTCGCTCGTGCTCTCTCTCTTTCTTTCGCTCGTGCTCTCTCTCTTTCTTTCGCTCGTGCTCTCTCTCTTTCTTTCGCTCGTGCTCTCTCTCTTTCTTTCGCTCGTGCTCTCTCTCTTTCTTTCGCTCGTGCTCTCTCTCTTTCTTTCGCTCGTGCTCTCTCTCTTTCTTTCGCTCGTGCTCTCTCTCTTTCTTTCGCTCGTGCTCTCTCTCTTTCTTTCGCTCGTGCTCTCTCTCTTTCTTTCGCTCGTGCTCTCTCTCTTTCTTTCGCTCGTGCTCTCTCTCTTTCGCTCGTGCTCTCTCTCTCTCTCTTTCGCTCGTGCTCTCTCTCTCTCTCTCTCTTTCGCTCGTGTTCTCTCTCTCTCTCTCTCTCTCTCTCTCTCTCTTTCGCTCGTGCTCTCTCTCTCTCTCTCTCTCTCTCTCTCTCTCTCTCTCTCTCTCTCTCTCTTTCGCTCGTGCTCTCTCTCTCTCTCTTTCGCTCGTGCTCTCTCTCTCTTTCGCTCGTGCTTTCTCTCTCTCTCTCTCTTTCGCTCGTGCTTTCTCTCTCTCTCTCTTTCGCTCGTGCTCTCTCTCTCTCTCTCTCTCTCTCTCTCTCTCTTTCGCTCGTGCTCTCTCTCTTTCGCTCGTGCTTTCTCTCTCTCTCTCTCTTTCGCTCGTGCTCTCTCTCTCTCTCTCTCTCTCTCTCTTTCGCTCGTGCTCTCTCTCTCTCTCTCTCTTTCGCTCGTGCTCTCTCTCTCTCTCTCTCTCTCTCTTTCGCTCGTGCTCTCTCTCTCTCTCTCTCTCTCTCTTTCGCTCGTGCTTTCTCTCTCTCTCTCTCTTTCGCTCGTGCTCTCTCTCTCTCTCTCTCTCTCTCTCTTTCGCTCGTGCTCTCTCTCGCTCTCGCTCTCTCTCGTGCTCTCTCTCGCTCTCGCTCTCTCTCTCTCTCTCTCTCTCTCTTTCGCTCGTGCTCTCTCTCTCTCTCTCTCTCTCTCTCTCTCTCTCTCTCGCTCTCTCTCGCTCTCTCTCTCTTTCGCTCGTGCTCTCTCTCTCTCTCTCTCTTTCGCTCGTGCTCTCTCTTTCGCCCCCCCCATAGGGAGAGTAAAGCAGTTGCCTATGGCAACCAATGCCATTTCAGCTTTGATTTTTCAGAGACCCTTTTAATAAAAGCTACAGCCTGATTGGAGGATATGGACATTCCTTTATAAAAGGTTTGATACATTTCCCCTCCTATGCCCATATGTAGCAGAGCTGAGCATGTTTATATCTACACATGTATTTATAATACTCGCACTCCATTATTAACACGCACGTTTAGTTGTTTGCCACAATTCATCATGACATCCAACTATGGATTTTCATAGGACTGCAGGTCACCTACTCCAGTAACGGACGCAATTATTCATTAGCAGCCGTCCGATTTGCTAAGCAGTGTCCTGAATATGTCTACATCTGTGGTCCACGAAACCTATGCTACTAGAACGGGACCCTGAGCAGACACCAACTGACACCATCGAAACCAGAGTTTTCAGTTTCCATCACCATTGATTTCAATGGTGACAGAGCCGGTGCCCGTGATTTCCGTTTGTCTGTTGATCACCGGACCCGTCATTTTGCCAGAAGCAATAGCGTAGTCGACTACGCTATTTCTTCTCTATTGCTTCCGGCAAAACTATGGGTCCGGTGCACAACAGGCACAAACGGAAACCACGGGCACCGGCTCCGTCACCGTTGAAATCAATAGTGATGGAAACGGAAACCTCTGGTGTCGGTTTCTGTCTGCTCAGGGTCCCGTTCTGACGGAAACCTCCGACGGAACGTCCGAACGGGACCCCAACACAGATGTGAACAGAGCCCAAGTGCTCCTTTATTCTTGTAGGTGGGAGCGTCAAAGGGTTAAATGACAATTTTTTAAGAATATGGATTTCATTCCATGTATAAGAATTGATCACTTAAGGGATTTGCACATATTTTTGGCTCCTGCTGTACCGTAAGGAAGCGTTTATTAACCCCGTGTAGAACATTGTACACAATGTAGATGAATAGATTCGCAGTGACCTCTTTTTCTTTCCGTTGGCTAAGCTCCATCTTGTAAATTCATTGAAATTGTCTCCTGCTGTGTTTCCAACAGAGTGGAAACTATTGTCATTTAATTAGACATATTCTTATATAGAAACGCCATGAAAGCCCCGACCCAGTGTGATCCATTAGGAGCTTCTGCTAATCTGACCGCCATTTACCGATCACAGCGATATATTTTTTGACAATATTGTAGTTTTCAGACAAAAAAAAAAAAAGTTTTGTGTAATTTCGAGACGGTTTGTTTGCTGACAACCCCTGCGGCGCCCACAACACGAGTCCTAAGAGTCCTGAATCGCAATCTATTTTTTTTTGCTGTGATTGTAACCTCATAACTGTATAATTTCTCTATAGGACCACTGTGGTGGCAGCTGCGGCGTTCCTTGATGCCTTCCAGAAGGTGGCTGACATGGCAACCAACACTCGGGGTAAGTAGTCGACTGCATTTTCTGGATTTCTCTGTTAAAGGAAAAATCCAGTCATCGCATCAATTTTATTTGGATGGCCCCCAGTGATGATCGGGATGGATAATTGAAAAAATTATGTTTACAAACCCCTTTATTATTATTTTTTTTAATTATGTCCTTTGATGCATCATTTTATTTGTTATTTACTTAATCTTTCTCCCCATGGGAGGAGCTTAGTGGTCACATGATGGTGCGCTCCTGCCAAATGAAACCCAGTCACAGCTGACACATTTTCTTGTAATTAATAATTAAAGGGGTTTTACGTTACTTTAAAGGGTAACTAAACGTTCAACAAACTTCTGACATGTCATAGTGACATGTCAAAAGTTTTGATAGGTTGGGATCCGAGCGCTGAGACCCCTACCAATCGCTAAACGAAGCGGCAGTGGTGCTCGTGTGAGCGCTCAGCTGCTTAGTTTCTGTTCGCCTTTTTCCAGATAGCCGATCTAGCGGAGTACGGGCTCATAGACTTTCTATTGAGTCCGTACTCCGACACACTGGTTTCCGGAAAAAGTCAAAACAGAAACTAAGCGGCTGAGCGCTCACACGAGCACTTCTGCCGCTTGGATTTAGCGATTGGCAGGGGTCTCAGTGCTCGGACCCCACCAATCAAAGCTTCTGACATGTCACTATGACATGTCAGAGGTTTGAACGTTTAGTTACCCTTTAATATTAATGACTTTTCCTTAGGATAGGTCATCAATGTTGGATCGGTAGGGCTCCTCTTACCCATAATTGTTTACCTGGTACTGTAGCTAGTTGCTGTGCAGTCCCATTTGAGTGAATGGGACTGGCATAGCCACAATCTATGGCGCTATTGCCTAGGTCAATAATGAGGGGGAAGCTGCACTCGCTTAGCGAACTAGCGAGTGTGTTGGGAGTCGAACCCTTACAATCTCTCACATTTGCTCAAGTGTCGACACAGGTTTCATGATGATATCAAAGAAAGTAGGTCGGTCCACCAAGATATCTTTCATAGGTGGATCCGTATTATTTTTTTCTAAAACCTTTGTTTTGTTTGTTTTTACTCTACATACTCCACTACATATGTTATTCAGTCAATTTGTTACTCCACTCGCAACCACAGATACAGTCTACATTTTCTAGGATTATGTTTGGAGTCTGTCAGCAGACTGCTGACAGCCACACCCTTTACAGCTTTGCTGAGCTTCTGAATTGCAGTGTACTAGCCTGGCTCTACATCCGGCTACCCTGAATGTGTATGTAGATGAACAATAGCTGTAAGGGTTTAATATGTGTAATTGATAGATATTTGAGCATTAAACCCACTAATAAAAGGTCCGGTATGGTACTGGCAAACTGGAATCTACTCTTGAAAATGTCTTTGGTTTGAGTATGTTCTAGTCCATAGAATTCCTGACAAATTTACCCCCCCCCCCCCCCTCTTAAATCCGGCCATATGTCTCAATGACACCTACGGTTAGTGAGACATCAGTCCTCTCATTGATTCCTTTCTGTGATGCTGGTGCCGCCGGTGATCAATCTAATCCTTCTCTATGAGAGGACATTTAGATGGCGGAGAAGCCCTTGTTCCTGACCCACTTCACAGGCCAATGACTGGCTTTACCTTTGGTAGAATGTTATTAATTAAGGTTAAGATATTGGCTGAGTTAATCTAGCTTGAATAACATACACAGAGGTATTTTCTTTGCCCATCCAAAATATGCAATGGATGTCGCTATTTTGACTACCAGCATTTTCTCTAGTTCACTCGAAGGCCCTGTTCACATGGAGTTTTTTGCAGGCAGAAAAATCTGCCTCAAAATTCTGCCTGCACCCGCATTTTTCGCCCGCGGCAATTGAGCACCGCGGGGAAAAAACCGCCACGAAAAAACGCAATGTCTGGCTCCCATTCATGTCAATGGGAGGTCAGAGCTGGAAACGCCCGAAGAAAGAGTATGTTGCTTCTTTTCCCCGTGAGCGTTTTTTACCGCTTGCGGGATACAAATGCCTCCGCCATTTTAGTTTTTTTTTGGCCCTGTTTCTGCGACAAAAACAGTAGCAAAATACTGTGTGAACTAGCCCTTAGTCATTGCATACAAGGAAATTACATACACTCTCGTTCCAAAGTCTTGTGGGGATATTTAGAGTGCTGGGGGCTGCGGACTTGGTCTCTTGGGTCTTAAAATAATGTTTTTGGAATGTGCACAAAAATCTAGAAAAGTGGCAGGTCCTCTTCCACTGAGATTTAATAAGGACCTATGAAAACTAGACTGCTCCTTTTAAATCTGACAAATAGTTACCTCCACATGATCCAGGTGACTGATATTGTATATTAATATAATTTTTTTTAATTAGTGCGTGGATAATGATTAAGTTCCGTTCATTAGCCAAGTAATATCCAGGGCTTAGTCCGGACTGCAGTATATGATCAGTTTTAGCAGCTGGATTATCCGGTCAATAACAACTTTTTTTTTTTCTATCCAAAGAGCTTAACCTTCCTAAGCCTCATAGTGAGGGGACGTGACGAGTTGGCGATGGCGGGCGGCTGTATGTGCTCCTCAGGCCTAACAGTCCATTTTATAAGAGCCGCGACCTGTCAGCACGAGGCCCAATGCATTTAATGTGCTTATATCCGCAGCGTGTATAGTAGGAAAGTGTCAGCGTGTGAAAGGCAGAGGGTAACTCTTAGTTCCTACGTTTCCAGAGTAATCCACACTTTTTTTTATGTTATCAGTGTATACAGAGCAGCTTACAGCCTGTTATGCGGTTCAGACCAGTATTACTTTCTAGTCGAATATTCGCAAATTCAAGTTTGTCGCTGGAGCCTTTTTATTTTGTGACGCCTAAATAGGTTTTATGTAACTAAAGTTTATTTAAAAAAAACACCGGCCCATTTTTATAGAAAATGCCTAAATAATAAACAGTGTACAAAAACTACCATATGGTACCCTTATATTATATAGTACTGCCATTTAGTGCTAACATAAAACTTCATTACAGTGTCCAAATAATTATTCATTAAAATGCCTAAGTAATAATCCCTTACGCTCCATGCACACGAACGTATATTTTCCTGTCCATAAATACGTGTCCTTTCTCCCCCGTAATCCACCATTATTTACGGACCTTTTTTTAGTGCAAAATTGCACTACACTAATCGGCAGACCCCTTCTCTCCATCAGTGCAGATAGAGAGAAGGGGCAGCCCTTTCCGCAGTAAAAGAAATTGATACTTACCCGGGCTGTTTTCTTGGTGACGGCGTCCCTCTTTCGACTTCCAGCCCGACCTCCCTGGATGACGCAGCAGTCCATGTGACCGCTGCAGCCTGTGATTGGCCTGTGATTGGCTGCAGCGGTCACATGGCCTGAAACGTCATCCCAGGAGGCCGGACTGGAAGAAGAAGCAGGGAGATCTGGGTAAGTATGAACTTTTTTATTTTATTTACGGGTTTATCTATATTGTGATCGGTAGTCTCTGCCCAGGGTGCTGAGAGAGTTACTGTTGATTGTTTAACTCTTTCAGCACCCTGGACAGTGACTATTCCCTGACGTCCCCTAGCAACGCTCCCGTTATTACGGGTGCACACACGTAGTCACCCGTAATTACGGGAGCCCCATAGACTTCTATGGGCCTGCCCGTGCCGTAATTACGGCCTGAAATAGGACATGTTCCATATTTTTCAACGGCCCAGGCACCTTCCCGTAAGCATACGGAAAGGTACCCGTGGCCAATAGAAGTCTATGGGCCCGTAATTACGGCCGTTTTTAAGTTTGTGTGCATGAGGCCTTAAGGTGCCCAAATAATACTGCATATACAGCCCATATAATACCGCCATATAAATCAGATCAAAGGACTTTGTGGCTGATTTACCACATAATTGTTGGGCACATACTTGCAAATGAACGCTCTGCAGACTACTAACAGTAGAACTAAGCTTCTCCGCTCCAATCTCTGATTGCTCCTGGGGATCCCATCTTTGGGGGTAGGTCCTAGTAACCGGGGGCTCTGGACAATTGCCAGCCTCTAAAACTGGCTCTGGCACTATTGTAGCCAGTGTGATCATAACCTGTGATCACCTATGTGATCATCACATGACCATCACAGGTTTTTATCCACTTAAAGTAAGCAATGTAGGTCCCAATTCAATGACCGCTAGCAGAGATCTTGAGTATATGTGTATAACCTTTCCATATTGATTAAATGAGCTTTGCTAAAAAAATAATAATACCCCTTTAATTTAATAATTTCTTGTTCAGGAGATGAATTAGGTTATGGGTATTGTGTAGGCATCGTGACCGCATTAAACCCGTCTCGATGAGTGTTGCGTGTCCTGATTTTCTCTCTCTACTTTGAAGGTCGGACATTAAAGCTTATTTTTTTGTATTTGTGTCAGACCTAAATTAGTGCTGCTTTGATGCTCTTCGCCAAGGGTTTCACCAGTGTGCGGGATGAAGCAGTTGCCATGGCGACCGACTCTGGTTCACCGTCCGGCGCTGTAGCTGTCAGGGGATAGGGCGGGCGGAGATCTCCTCTGCATCTTGCATGAAATTAACACTTTGTGACAGAGCTGATGCTTAGCTGCGCTGTGTGCCAGACCCGCAGGGCCTGTATGTAGGGAAGCAGTCATTCTGCATTGGGGAACATTACATGATTTCTGCTTCCTATAGGGGAATGAGCAAAAATACAATACCGTTTTCATCTATCGTATGTCGGTGACCTTAAATGTCTTCTGCCATTTCAGTTATGGGGTTTAAAACTGTATTAATCTAAATTGGTTTTTATTTTTCCTAGATTTAAAGGGCAATTGTCCAGTTTTTCCAACCTCTGCCACACGTAATAAAAAAAAAAAAAGCAAAATATGTACATTTTGTGACCTGACCATCTGCCAGTTCAGTTACTGCACTTGAAAGTTTAGTCAGCCAATAAAAGCACAACAGTCCCCTCCGATGTCTGCCGTCAGGAAAAATAGGCTTGTAATTTTGGATATCAATATGGCCGATCCTTTGTTCCCCTGGGAAATAGACCAATGCCTGAGGTGTCTGGCAGCGAACTATTCCCTTGTGCGTGTTTATGGGTGTGTCATGAAAGAGCTTTTGGCCGACCTAATGAGCGCGGCCATCCACAAGATAAGTCTTCCGATTTCGGTCGGATTTGCTGACCATCTAAGGCTTCGGTCACATCTGCGATTACGGTATTGGTTCCGTCAAAACGACAGACCCTTGCACAATGGAGACAAACTGAAAACCTTGGCATTGGATCCGTCACCATTGAAATCAATGGTGATGGAAATGTTTGTTTTCCTTTTTGTGTCTGTCAGGGCTCCATTCCAACAGAAGGGAGCCCTAGCGCAGATGTGAACGAAGCCATAGAGGGCTCCCGACTCTCACCCCCCCCCCCCGCCCGATGACAGATGTTGAGGGGAAAGAGGGATTGGCTATGTGGAATTTTAACATGGGCAATTCTGTGTTCACGCCGAAGAGGTGTTTGAGATTGATGGCTAATAACGTTTGTCTCACCAGAGATAAGCCACCTACTTTTTTACTTGCTCTTAGGTACATGCCCTGGTCATCCAAATGCTCTAGGTTTTTATGAAAAAAAAAACCAGAGGATCTGACCTCTTTCTTATATCAGAATCCTATGAAGTCGGTCATGATGGGTGAATCTGTTAAGTTCTAAATTACGTGGGACAGGAAGTGAGAAATAAAGGGACTGTGATGGACAAAAATTCCGTAGAACTCAGAAGCCCTTTAGACCACTCCATGACTCCATTTCACTTTTCCTAGTGTCCTGATAAAAACATTCGTGGTCATTAACTAAAAACAATCCAAAAAGTCAAGGAGCCAGATGCCAATTTCTAGGTGAATTCGCATCTGGCTCCTTAACTTTTTGAATTGTTTAGCTGATGAACTTGAAAGTGCTTATTAGGACACTAGGAAGGTCAAATTGGCATCTGAATTCGACAGAGTTTGTCGATCACGGACCCTTTATTTCTCATCGTCTGCATTAGTTGATGGGTGTAACATCTGACCCGTTGAGCCGTTTGGAAACTATGGTCCATACAGGGTTCCAAAAACACCTCAATTAAGTTCTTATGGTTTTTAAGTCTGCTAAGATGTTGTCATTAAAGTGTGTAATGACCCTCACCATGACGTGGTTAATTTCACTTGATCGTCTACATGACTGATCATAATTCTCATCATCCTCGCACCAGCCCTGTCTACACACAGACACAGCTGTAAATACTGAACAGCAGATTCATCTTCACTGCTATTTCCTGCCGCGCCAGTAATGAACGTTCCCAAAAATAGCTCCTTCATTTGCCTTGTCCTATTTTACTGAAGGTTGTAAATGCTGACTCCTCAACGAACACAATGGCACGTGCTGCTTGGTTTGCATACTATACAGATCGCATGGTTACAGTATACAATTAGTCATCTTGTGTTTGTGTATTTTTTTTTTTCAGGTAAAAAAACACAAAAACGGGAAGGTTCATCTAGTGCTACAACTCGCCATTATATCTCGTGTTGAGATCAAGGTCCATGCCTGCGCTGTATACTCAGGACACCTTCAGGACTAAGCCATAGCATTGTCCGCCCATTGTTCGGATACCGAATCTTGACACAGTCTATGTTTGCGAGTTGAAGAGCCCCTTTTAATAACCCCTGCGCTACAGGAAGCTTTACAATGGACAATTATCGGGCAGACGATGGTTCATAGAACGCGAGTTGCCGATAATTGCCCTGTGTTAACAGGGCGGCGATCAGCAGATGAACGAGCAAACGCTCAATCATCTGCTGATCGGATCGTTTAGAAAAGTAAAATAATATCTGTGTAAACGGGGAGATGCGCTGCCGACATGATAATTTATTTGGACGAGCGATCCGAGTAACAACCGCTCGTCCCCATACATATCTCCTTGTGACAGAAGCAAATGAGCGCCGATCAATGAGCTGTCTCATGGATTGGCGCTCGCTGCACTGGCCAAAATCGGCCCGTGTAATAGGGCCTTAAGTCTTTCCGTTAAAACGAAGATATTTTGATATTTGTCTTTCCCTTTCATCTACCCAGAGATAAAGGTTTGACAGTCTTGTCCTCAGAAATACATAGGTATCTCTGGGTAGGTCAGAACAGTAGCAACCAGCTGAAATATACCACCTCAGCTATTTCATATCCTCCGAGTTGAGTTGGCCTTGGAGCATGGTCGACTTGATTCCATGTGTGAGGGACACCTGGAATCCATCGATTTTGGATAATCATTTGGACAAGATCTGAGGCAGATGTTTTGACGAAACATCTGACCATCTTTGGACCCCTTGAAATAGGAACACCATCTTTGCCTTTTCTCATAGAACATAGACTGATCAATTATGTTCATCTCAAGGGGGTTCTTTTAACATGTTGGAATATGGCCTTGTGTAATCTCAAATGCTTCTAATTGTCAGAAGCACGTCGTATCTCCACCCTACACAACCACCAGGATGGCCCAGTTTTGGCAAAAATCTTCGTGCAGAGTCAAGTCCTGTATGGTAAGCTTAAGTTGAGTTTAGCCTTGTACAATTGCATGCTTTAATTCAGGGTCATAAATGAGGAGCGCTCTCTCTCGTGACTTCTTGTAGGTCCACAGTACTTGATTTTGCTACGAAAATACTTTCTTGTGTCCTTCAAATTGAATTTCACTTTTTCCCACTGAATTCTGAATGGGTGGTGCGCATTCCTTATTTTGGAGGACCCTTGTTCTGACATAAAAAGCAGAGTTTTCCCAGTGACAGGAAGCAGCACTTCCATGAATAGATGGTCTTCATGCTGTGATCTATAATAGACCCACCTCCAGGTATATACCTCCAGCATGATGGAGTGTGTCAAGTGAGCTTGTGTTTTTGCTCTACGAGCTTGAGTTTTCATGTGTGAGCTTGCTTTTTGATGGACGGTTTGGAAAGCAGGAATGTTCAGATGGGGGGCACAGGATGTACTTCCACTATATCCAGTGTTTTTGTATTATTGCTTCCACAACGATGTGACGGTGAATGGATTTGCATAGGTAAAGTATCTTACGACCAGAAAGCATGCAGGAATGTGTCTTTTCTGCTTTTGTCCTTTTTTATGCTTTTTGCACTCTGTTCCATAACCTAATCGAGTCGAAAGCGTGACAATTCTAAGAACCTTGTATAGAAAATATTTTTATTTAAACCCAGAAGATGTGGAAACATGATCTTTCTGATTTAAGTGTCTCAGATTCCCTTAATTTACGTTGGCTCCGTGGTTATCTGTTACCTTTTTTAAGTTTGTATGTTCTCCCTCTATTTGTATGGGTCTCCTTGTGGCACTCTAAAATAGATTGGAAGCCCTAATGGGGACAGTCTGATGGGGAGTAAATCTGGTCGATATTTTGGATGGCCAAAAGGCAAATTCAGACCATTTTCTGCTGACTTTGTGTCTTTTTGTGACAAAAATGAGTGTGACAGACGCTGACTGAAGACCGATATCTGTGGAACAGTTGATCTGCCCTGTTGGATTTTTTCGGTGGTGGTCGGGTGCAGTCCTCGGAAAGTCGCTCATGGCAATCTACAGAGCTGCATCTAGTTGCAGAGATCGATCGGCAATTTGTTTTAACTTATGGCATTGTCATCCAAAGCGACAACCTTTAAAGACCAACCATGAACGACAAGCCATTCATAAAACGGCCTTCTAAAAATCACTAGTCTATGGCTATCTTAAAGAGGCTCTGTCACCACATTATAAGTGGCCTATCTTGTACATGGTGTGATCGGCGCTGTAATGTAGATTACAGCAGTGTTTTTTATTTAGAAAAACGATCATTTTTGACAGTTATGACCTATATTAGCGAATGAGTTTCTCAATGGACAACTGGGCGTGTTTTACTATATGGCCAAGTGGGCGTTGTGGAGAGAAGTGTATGACGCTGACCAATCAGCGTCATACACTTCTCTCCATTCATTTACACTGCAGATCGCGATATAGCTATATCGCTATGTGCAGCCACATAAACACACTATAACGCTACTCGTGTCATGACAATGAATATACATTACCTCCAGCCAGGACGTGACGTGTATTCAGAATCCTGACCACTTCTGTGGCAGCTGTGTGATTTACAGCACAGCACAGCGAGATCTCGCTGTGAATGATAGTTTACAGCGTAATCTCGCGAGGCTACACCTGCTGTGCTATAAATCACACAGGCGCTACAGAAGTGGTCAGGATTCTGAATACGCGTCACGTCCTGGCTGGAGGTAATGTATATTCATTGTCATGACACGAGTAGCGTTATAGTGTGTTTATGTGGCTGCACATAGCGATATAGCTATATCCCGATCTGCAGTGTAAATGAATGGAGAGAAGTGTATGACGCTGATTGGTCACTGATTGGTCAGCGTCATACACTTCTCTCCACAACGCCCACTTGGTCATATAGTAAAACACGCCCAGTTGTCCATTAAGAAACTCATTAGCATAAAGCTAATATAGGTCAAACTGCTGTAATCGACATTACAGCGCCGATCACATCATGTACAATATAGGCCACTTATAATGTGGTGACAGAACCTCTTTAAGGCTCTGTTCACACTGACGCTGGATTCTGTTCCGTCAGGTTTCCGTGTTCTTGTTTTTTCATACTCCAAGAATAGTGTAAACTGCAGCATTTTTCTTGCTGTCAAAAACCATAAGAACCCGACGGAAATCTCATACACCTCGTTAAGCCAACAGGTTCTACCAGGATTCATTGGAATCTGTTTAAATACCAGTGCATCATAGCTGTCATAACTACTTTAAGTGTAGTGTGAACTGACCCTTCATACAATGTCTTAAGAGAGCTGCTAAATATGTTGAAAAAAAGAAATAAAATAAAAATAAACTGTAAAAAACACCAAGCGTGCAATTTTCGAAAATGCCCCTTTTAGGGTTTTTCATTTAGAATTAAGATCTTAAAATTATCATCCTCCACATTGAAATGCGTATCATTGTATATAGGGGGCATTATTATAGTATTTAGTTCTGGTGTAGAAAATATATATTTTCTTAGTTTGGTCGTTGGTTTGAACTGTGACAACCACTTCCCTAAGCCAGAATTGTGCTGAAAGTAGTTGTCGCGTCCCTTCCCCCACTCAGGCCATGTAAAGTGCCATAACCAGTAGGGGGTGATATAGGACATAGGAGGAGGCTCCTGTTAAATCTGAGACCTGGTGCAAGTAATATTCGGAATTAAAAAGAAAATCAAAAATAGAAAACAATTTTTTAATTCCTGTATATTTGAGATCATTTGGAATCTTGATTTTGTCTATAGAACGGCGGTCTCTATTTGACTGACAAGAACACACATTTTCTCATGTTCTCTTTGACAGATGTAATGGTAAAAATAAAATCGGTAAATAGGAATGTTTTTTGTGCCGGGCAGAGAATTTGTCCCTGGATGAGTTACCGCGTAGACACAGGATTATATTTTCTTTTCGACTGTTTGCATGTACGAGCTAACAAAAGACAGAACAAAAAAGAGACAGCAGCTTTGTATACCCCATGGACGGAAGTTTGGGATGTCTCTTATATTGGAAGGTTCATCTTTTGTGCTTTGGTTTCGGGACCACAGCTGGTGCTTTGTCTGAATGGTTAAGTCGCCTTTGTCTCACTGTATAGAATAGTCTTTTGCTGAAAACGGCTTTTCTCCTTGTCAACATTTGTGTGTGTGTACTGTATATAGGCAGCCTGTGGGCCCGTATCTCCTGTCCCGGTGGGAAGGTGTCCACCTCTTTACAAGGCCTCGAACAGATCCAGGCTCCACAGACATTAGTATACAGAAAGCCGTATATATTCAAGAAGGATGTCCCAACTTAAAGGGGTCCTAAATCTAAAGCCATAACCAACTCTGATATTTTACAAATATGTATGTAAATCTTTCTGGGAGGTCTGAGATCGAGATAAGTGAGATAAGACGGCAATTATGGCGGGCAGGGATCCCATTTAAGGAACACTACAGTGGCCTCTCTACAGCCGAAAGCTGATGCTTACACTTACAGGTGATGATAGATTACATTCAACTGCACAGAAAATTAAAATACGTCCCTTAAAGGGTAACTCCACCCAATCTAAAAGTTAACTGCATAGTGTGGGGGTCCTCTGCTTGGGACCCTTTTAAAAAAAAAAAAAAGCTAGAATGGAGAGTCCTCCATGCCCTGATGGTTGCAGCTTCCCCAGGCACAATCGTTTGTTTGCCAGAGCTGGTCAGCTGATCACAGCAGGGGCTCCAAACTTAAAGGGGATGTCTGTGATGAGACCACCCCTTTAAGGTTTGGAATTTAGAAGGCTCGTAAGACCTTTTTCTAAGAAGGCTTCGGTTTTCGTTAAATGATCCCAGTTTATAACTTTGGAGTGTGAGCGGAGCTCTCGCTATGGATCTAGTTTACTGTCTATATGTATTGGTCGTGTTTTACTATGAACGGTTTGGACAAAGCTGAAGAGGCCGCATTCTCCTACACCCCAAACCATAAATTAATAGATGAAGAAAGTGTGAGATCGACTCTACATCCAATTTAATTCTTAGTTTTGTATGATTTTCCCATCACTAGATCTTTAAGATGCCATAAGAAATAGAAGTTCTCCACTTCAGAAAATCCCTACTTGTTTGAAGGGTCCCCTGAGAGTAAGGTCTCCCTGCTGGGACCCCCAGCGATCAGCTGTTATTTGTGGGAAAACCTGGCAGTGAGTGTTTAATTTTTCTGCAGTGCCACCACAGGAGAAACTAAGCATTACACCATTCATATTCATATCAACTGGTTGTCTTTTGTTTTGCTGGACAGGACTGCTCTTCTCTGGCAACGAGATGAGGATCCTGAACTGAGGGACCTGCTCATAATTAACTCCGAATTCCCATATGGCGTATTTGATAAGTTTTTTTGGTTGTTTTTTTTAACTGAAAACCCCTTTAATATAGGTCAGCCACTAAACCGTGCAATGTGCTATTAAATGCGTCCAAGCCCTCTTGGCCAAATCTTCTGTTTTAAGCTCCTTCATCATTTATGGTCAGATTCTAGAACTCTCAGTAACTTGTATTTGTTAGGACAAATAGAATCCACTCTCTTGCATTTAGCTACATGTTCTCATTTTGGCACTAAAAGGACAGACGGAGAGAGACTTCCACTCCCATCATGCCTTTGGATAAAGCACATGTCATATTGTCTTCACCCTTGATGGACTCTGCTTATGTTCTCTTTGTCGCCCCTTGCTGAGCAATACACTGTATAAGTTGTCAAGAGGAGTGGGGGAGGGGAAATTACAACTATTCAGGGCAACATTCCTGTCTCCTAAAAGTGGTTGTCACTTTTTAGATCCCATTCATTCTTTGGCCTGGTACGCTTTCTCTAGACTTTTTCTTTATTTCTATCGTTTCGTGCAGAGACTGGTAGTTCTCAGGGGGTAGATGTGGCGTTCATCTATAATATACGGTGGACCCAGACCTTCCTTTAGCTGTAGGACATTCTTCTGTGGTATATCGTGACATAATAACCACTTTCCTGTGAAGGAGTCTTGTCTATATAATGATTATAACATCTCTCTGTGATGTCTAGGAGAATCGGGGGTGATTCGACATTGAAGTGGATCAAGGATAATCCTCACATTTTCGTGTTTTATATAGTGGGATTTTTTTATTGATTTCCTCGGAGGATGGTTAAAACATGTTTGTCATTATCAGCACAGTCGCTTATCATCCGACTTAAAGGAGTGTTCTAGGATTTGAAAATAAAAAGGTCTGTTTTTTTGTTTGTTTTTTCCAAATAGCGCCACACTTGTCCATGGGCTGTCTCTTGAATTGCAACTCATTGCCCCATTCACTTGGACAAGTTTGGTTCGGTTTCTGGAAATAAAGCAGACCCTTTTAAGCTGCCTAGTCAAATTAATTAATTAATTTTTTTGCCAGATTCTGTCACTTTCCATTCAGAAAATCCTTTGTAAAGGAGCGCAGGCAGAATCAACTGGTCCTCTATTCTTAGAACTCAAACTTGTCATGCACATTGGCTAAATGTTGACAGATGCCACCTATTTCAATGGGATCTGGTGACAATATAAAGTGTATAGGGGCAACCCAGGTGACATGGGGTGGGGGAGGGGGTCAACAGCTGAACGGGTTGTATTTGAATCCACAAGATCCTTTATTTCACACTAAAAGATAAGTGACGTCATATATGTCTGGTCACTGCTTATCTTGCTCAAGCTGTCTTGTGAAGCCTTTTAATATTTTGCCGTTTTGAGCTTTCTTGTTTGGATTACCAAAATGGCAACTAATGGCTGCATAGGGATCATGACATAGGCATTTTGAACCCCCCTCATCCCCCAGCACCTCCTTTCTGCTTTTTCACCTACGGCTTTTCCTGTGTAATTATTACAATAGTTCCAAAATTTTGTTCACGAATCAGGAGGCACAGGATGAAAAAGCTACTTGACCCATAGACAAAACAAAAAGTGAATGGAGGTGACGGGACACAAATTTAGTTGATCCGGTGGAACGGGATTCGGATGTCCTACCGCTCTATGTATTCATCTCCATGGCTTCTGACGGATGTGGGCACCTTAACGGTTAACCAAAGCCAGATTAGATCAAAACCCAGAGAATTTTGTGGACCCCCTAGAAAGAACGGCCTTTTCTATGACTGTTTCAGCTCTTTCCCCTTTGAAGTGCATTACTGTGTTGTCCTCGTCCGGTTACTACTGGAGTAAACATGAAAGATTAATACGCGGGTTTTATCTTGCATGAAAATGAACCCAGAAGAGTCAGGTCGACTTACCTCTGATTCACTGCATCTCCGACACCGAGGGGAGAGAACGAGGAGGTCACTAGAACATTAGGAAGATGCCACAAAGTTATAAGTGACCTTACTCGTCATCAGCAATAGTGCAATATACATTCCTGTTTAATGGTGAAGACATTAAAAAGTTATATTGATTGTGTCACCTGCTGAGTATTACACTTTGAATTGCCAGCAAGAAGAGTTAGAGAAGTGATTCTGCATGTTCCTGGCTCAAAAATATTGCTGTCACTTTTTTAAGTGCTATTCATACCGAAGCCTTAACACCTGTATAACATGATAGGGGCAAGAATAGAACTACTATAATACTGTCCCTATATACAAGAATATAACTACTATAATACTGTCCCCTATGTACAAGAATATAATTACTATAATACTGTCCCTATATACAAGAATATAACTACTATAATACTGTCCCTATATACCAGAATATAACTACTATAATACTGTCCCCTATGTACAAGAATATAATTACTATAATACTGTCCCTATATACAAGAATATAACTACTATAATACTGCCTCCTATATACAAGAATATAATTACTATAATACTGTCCCTATATACAAGAATATAACTACTATAATACTGCCCCTATATACAAGAATATAACTACTATAATACTGCTCCTATATACAAGAATATAACTACTATAATACTGCCCCCTATATACAAGAATATAACTACTATAATACTGCCCCTATATACAAGAATATAACTGCTATAATACTGCTCCTATATACAAGAATATAACTACTATAATACTGCCCCCTATATACAAGAATATAACTACTATAATACTGCCCCTATGTACAAGAATATAATTACTATAATACTGTCCCTATATACAAGAATATAGCTACTATAATACTGCCTCTATATACAGGAATATAACTACTATAATACTGCCCCCATATACAAGAATATAACTACTATAATACTGACCCTATATACAAGAATATAACGACTATAATACTGCCTCCTATATACAGGAATATAACTACTATAATACTGCCCCCATATACAAGAATATAACTACTATAATACTGCCCTCTATATACAAGAATATAACTACTATAATACTGCCCCTATGTACAAGAATATAACTACTATAATACTGCCCTCTATATACAAGAATATAACTACTATAATACTGCTCCTATATACAAGAATATAACTACTATAATACTGCCCTCTATATACAAGAATATAACTACTATAATACTGCTCCTATATACAAGAATATAACTACTATAATACTGCTCCCTATGTACAAGAATATAACTACTATAATACTGCTCCTATGTACAAGAATATAACTACTATAATACTGTCCCCTATGTATAAGAATATAACTACTATAATACTGCTCCTATATACAAGAATATAACTACTATAATACTGCCCTCTATATACAAGAATATAACTACTATAATACTGCTCCTATATACAAGAATATAACTACTATAATACTGCCCTCTATATACAAGAATATAACTACTATAATACTGCTCCTATATACAAGAATATAACTACTATAATACTGCTCCCTATGTACAAGAATATAACTACTATAATACTGCTCCCTATGTACAAGAATATAACTACTATAATACTGCTCCTATGTACAAGAATATAACTACCATAATACTGCCCCTATATACAAGAATATAACTACTATAATACTGTCCCCTATATACAAGAATATAACTACTATAATACTGCCCCCTATATACAAGAATATAACTACTATAATACTGCCTCTATATACAAGAATATAACTACTATAATACTGCCTCTATATACAAGAATATAACTACTATAATACTGTCCCCTATATACAAGAATATAACTACTATAATACTGTCCCTATATACAAGAATATAACTACTATAATACTGCTCCTATATACAAGAATAGAACTACTATAATACTGCCCCCATATACAAGAATATAACTACTATAATACTGCCCCCTATGTACAAGAATATAACTACTATAATACTGCCCCTATGTACAAGAATATAACTACTATAATACTGCCCCTATGTACAAGAATATAATTACTATAATACTGTCCCTATATACAAGAATATAGCTACTATAATACTGCCTCTATATACAGGAATATAACTACTATAATACTGCCCCTATATACAAGAATATAACTACTATAATACTGTCCCTATATACAAGAATATAACTACTATAATACTGCCCCTATATACAAGAATATAACTACTATAATACTGCCCCTATATACAAGAATATAACTACTATAATACTGCTATATACAAGAATATAACTACTATAATACTGCCCCTATATACAAGAATATAACTACTATAATACTGCTCCTATATACAAGAATATAACTACTATAATACTGCCCCCTATATACAAGAATATAACTACTATAATACTGCCCCCTATATACAAGAATATAACTACTATAATACTGCCCCCTATATACAAGAATATAACTACTATAATACTGCCCCCTATATACAAGAATATAACTACTGTAATACTGCCCCCTATATACAAGAATATAACTACTATAATACTGCCCCCTATATACAAGAATATAACTACTATAATACTGCCCCCTATATACAAGAATATAACTACTATAATACTGCCCCTATATACAAGAATATAACCACTATAATACTGCCCCCTATATACAAGAATATAACTACTATAATACTGCCCCCTATATACAAGAATATAACTACTATAATACTGCCCCCTATATACAAGAATATAACCACTATAATACTGCTCCCTATATACAAGAATATAACTACTATAATACTGCCCCCTAAGGGTAAGAATATAACTACTCTGATATTGCCCCCTATGGATAAGAATATAGTCCAAAATGGAGTTTCATGGCAGTCGGTAATTGCTCTTTCAGGGCAGCAGTGCAGCTATAGTCTGTGGGTGGTATAAGGTTAAGTATTAGTTGGGTTAGGAATGCGTGAAGGAGGGTTTTGTGTTTTAGGAGCCCACTTGTGTAAGAGCTGGTACTCATTCAGCAATTTTCATTCCTCTCATCAAGCAATTGCTTGTGAGAAATTGACCGTGAACTATTTATGAGCCTTGGATTAGGGCAGAGCGCTGACTGCCATGTGGTAGAGCCGGGTTCATTTATGAATATGGGAATACTTTCATGAAAATGGAAGGAAATACAAGCTATATCTGCATGTTTCTTCATAAAAGCGACCTCTTGTGTGGTCAGGAGCCATTTTGTTGGTAGCTATTACTAAACAAGGACTCAAAATGGAAGATGCCAAGGTTAGATTTTGCTTTCCATTATTATTTTTAACGAAGACACCATGGCGGCAGCCATTTTGATGAGCATTGCACTGGGTATATTCACCTCTAAATATATTTTGATATAACTTTGAGACCCGTTACAAGATGTTATTGGTGGAGGCTCATAAGCCCAGAATCTAGACCAGAGGTTTCCAGATGTCGCAAAACAACCACTACCACACACCCGCGACACATCTCTCCTGTCTCGATAATTTGCTACAATTAACGTTTGGTGACCACCCCTGTGAGCTGTAATGGCGGCATTATTGGTAGTCACCCAGCTTTCGAAGTACTATATATACGGCCTCAAGGGGTTTTCCACTACCGGACAACTGATGACCTATCCACCGGATATGTCATCAGTGCGGGTCGAATGTTATTGCCCATTATGCGACCATTCCGTGGCCAGAGCCGACTTCTTCCGGCATGTATGTCCAGTTCCTGGAGGCAGCCGGAGCGGCTTAACGGTGTGGAGTCCGGGTGCCAGACCCCCACAGATCATATACTGATAACCGATCCGGTGGATAGGTCATCAGTTGTCTGATAGTGGGCAAACCCTTTACTATAATCCAAGGCTTTATATTGACTTGGGATTTTTTTACCTTTAGGTGGACAATTGTCATCCTGTTGTCATGAGTTCAGGACCGAAAGTGAGATGGTAAAACAATGAGTTCTGATGCTCTAAGGGGGGTCCCTAATCCTTTTCATTCATTAGTCAATGGAGACGACACAAGTAGAAAGTCATTATTTTCTTTAATTGCTGAGAAGTCCAGGGCCGAGAGGAACGTTCTGGGGTTTCCATTCTTTGTCCTTCAGTGGTCACATCCTTTTCCTGCTTGCTTTATTGAATGACAATCGCTTTGTTTATGAACTCCACTTGTACGCAGCTTTGGCTGTCTTTATACTCACCGGTGTGGTGTATTTTACGTATCAAAATCAATATAGAAAGCCCCGAACTAAAAAAAACAACTCATGGAAACCCACCCTCTATGTGGAGTAGTTATCGATTTGGTTACAAGCACAGGTCCTGTATCTCCAGTGTCCCCATGACAGTGCTTCTTGTTCTTTCTATCTTTTGGTTTGGGAGTTCTGCATTGTTGTAGGAACATTGTATGGATCCAAATGGAACAACCCCTTCTTATATGCCCTATTAGAGCATACAGACGTCGTAGAGGGGACCCCCCTCTATTAACCAGTGGGAAGAGCTATTGACAGGCAGTGGCTCATGCTCAGGTGGGCTCGTTCCACCATGTAATATTACACGGCTTCCTCCTCTCCCAACAAAATCACCTGTTTGCTGGGGGCTACAGGGGACGGAGCATTACGGCTCTCGGATTAAAGGGGTTGTCTGTGATGAGTCGGCCCCTTTTAATGTTTACATACTACTACCACGAGATTGTTGTGGATGTTGATTTGGATCCTCACAATGGGGGGAATATATTAAGACGCGTTTCAAAAGTCTGTCCTAAACTCATTTTATGTCAGAGAGAAATGCCCCAAATTAATCGAGGTGCACACCTCGTAATAATTTTGGAGCATCCTTGGCTATCTGTGCGACAGAAATGCAAATCTACGCCTGCTGTGTGCCATAACTTATGCCAGTTTCTGTTCTGTCGGAGGCCCCCGACGCTCCCGTTTAAACTAACCCACTTTCCGACAGTGTCCAAATAAATAAAAATGTAAATTTTTAGCGCCAAAATTTGCGCCTTTTTTGTTTTTTAACTTCAGAACACTGATGTAAACCTTTTTTTATAACCCCCCCCCCCCCCCCCCCCCCCGTGTCCTTCTGACACCACCAGGGCACAAGTGTTGCCATTGGAGCTCTAAAGCAGAGGGACATAAACGCATGAAAAAAAACCAAAACATTTTCACACCCTTTTTATTTTATTTTTTTAGGCAATCACTGAGATTTTTTATGTTTTTGGTAGGTATTTTCTGTATATAAAGTAATTCCAGGATGATTTTCATGTCTGGTTCAGTTTGTTTAAGCAGTTGTATTCTCATAGACCTGTTGTAGCAGGTTTGTTTGCTTTTCTCGTATTTGTGCATTTAGGAGGAACGATATTTACACACAATGATACTGCTGGTGACATTTCTGCTTTTGGATCCTGTAATACTGTTCTCCTTTTTGTCTAATAAATGCACTTTTTCGTACCCTTTACTAATGTACGCTACAGTTAAAGTCATGTGTGATCTATGGGTATCTTTTATATACTGTTTCCTCTTGTCTGTAGATATGTTAATTGCGGCATTTTTTTTATCACTTTCAATCTTTTTGTTGGATTTGGAATTTTTATGCGAGTACTGCAGTTTTCCCATGTCGCATATCATAAAATAACTTCCGTTATCTTGAAGGGGAGACCAAGCTGATGCCCTGAACCAGTGGTCTGCAGCCTGTGGTTCTCCAGCTGATGCCAAGCTGCAGTTCTCCGGGTTTGCTTGGAGTTATAATGTCAATTTTGAAAAAAAAAAAAAAAAAAAAAAAAAAAAGGTGATTTTTGGTAAATTTGTCTCCCACAAAAAATGGAAAAAAAATGGATCAAAAAATCGTATGTACCTCAAAGTGGTACCGATAAAAACTACAACTTGTCCCACAATAAATAAAAGCCCTCAAACGGCCATGTCAATGGAAAAATAAAAAAGTTATGGCTCTTGGAATAGAAGGAAGGAAAACTAAAATAAACCCCAAAAAATGGCCTGGACCTTTTTGTGAGACGCTCTCCTGAGATTTCTAATCAGTTTAATTAATCCCATGTGACTTATTTTGCATATTTACAATGTCCTTTTTAATTCGACCAATGAATACAATTCTAAAATAACTGTCCCCGATTCTAAGTCTCCGGCCTCCTCTTCATTGTGTGTAGGTATTGGTTGGATCGTAATAGGGTTTTTGTGTAACATTGTGTTTTGTCGTCAGTTTTTCAAGTAGGCCTGAGCTATTAGCTACTGTGACATAAGGACTTGACAGGTAATCCGTTTACACTGCGCGGGCCGCACTCCACCCACTCTGCTTCTCTCGAAGGACAATGCTGAAAATGATCTTTTGAAAGTCAGTTTGCAGAACACCCCCCCGACCCCATCCTTTTTAGCATTTGCATGGGATGAAATGGCAAGGAGCCGGTCTGTCCGAATTTTATATAGGAATTAGTCGCTCAGTGGGCCGCCCTGGAGCTCCAGATCTCAAGTGTTCTTAATGAATAACCCTGTAGAAAGCCGGTTACATTCAGCCTATTGAAAGTTGGGAAGTGGAGATTAACTATTTTAGGGATTCTATAGGTGCTTCTATGGAGTGCTTAACCTTAAAGAGGCTCTGTCACCAGATTTTGCAACCCCTATCTGCTATTGCAGCAGATCGGCGCTGCAATGTAGATTACAGTAACGTTTTTATTTTAAAAAAACGAGCATTTTTGGCCAAGTTATGACCATTTTTGTAGTTATGCAAATGAGGCTTGCAAAAGTCCAAGTGGGTGTGTTTAAAAATAAAAGTCCAAGTGGGCGTGTATTATGTGCGTACATCGGGGCGTTTTTACTACTTTTACTAGCTGGGCGCTCTGACGAGAAGTATCATCCACTTCTCTTCAGAACGCCCAGCTTCTGCCAGATCACGCTGTGACGTCACTCACAGGTCCTGCATCGTGTCAGACGAGCGAGGACACATCGGCACCAGAGGCTACAGATGATTCTGCAGCAGCATCGGCGTTAGCAGGTAAGTCGATGTAGCTACTTACCTGCAAACGCTGATGCTGCTGCAGAATCAACTGAAGCCTCTGGTGCCGATGTGTCCTCGCTCGTCTGACACGATGCAGGACCTGTGAGTGACGTCACAGCGTGATCTGGCAGAAGCTGGGCGTTCTGAAGAGAAGTGGATGATACTTCTCGTCAGAGCGCCCAGCTAGTAAAAGTAGTAAAAACGCCCCGATGTACGCACATAATACACGCCCACTTGGACTTTTACTTTTAAACACGCCCAGTTGTACTTTTGCAAGCCTCATTTGCATAACTACAAAAATGGTCATAACTTGGCCAAAAATGCTCGTTTTTTTAAAAGTAAAAACTTTACTGTAATCTACATTGCAGCGCCTATCTACTGCAATAGCAGATAGGGGTTGCAAAATCTGGTGACAGAGCCTCTTTAAGACATATTCTCCTAATAGATTTTGGGTGTTTTGACATCAAAACGCTACGTACTTTACATAACTGTATCTTGAAATTTATTGCTACACTATTGGGATATCCGTTTTTGTTAGCCTAAGGGCTTATTCAGATGAACATGGAGAAACTCGGACGTGAAAAACGGTTGCCCCCGTAAGGATCCCGTTTTCACGGATCCCCATATACTTGGGTCTAGGGAGGGATCCGTGAATACGGAATAAAATAGGACATGTTCTGTTTTTCAACGGATCCTTCACAGGGTCCATTGAAACAACGGCCATGTGAACTGTCCCATTGATATACATGCGTCCGTGTGACGGCCGTTATTTTAACTGCCGTCACACGGATGTATTCAACGTTCGTCTGAATAAGGCCTTATGAATATCAAATGTTCTTAAAAATATTAGTTAAAATGGCTCCTTGCATGGTATACACAGTCGTACCGCTACACCATCATACATTTCTACTCTCCACTCCATCTACCAACCAATTTTGGCTGAGAGAATAGCACATCACCTACTTAAAGGGGTTGTCTCACAAAACACATGTATAGGGGATACATGTGTGATCGCTGGGGGTCCGACCGCTGGGACCCCCAGCGATAAGGAATAACGGGGGACCGAAAGTCCCCTGAAGTGCTCAATGAGAAGCATGGGACTTCCGGGGTCTGTGTCCGGCTTTTGTGTCCGGCAGCTCCATAGAAATGAATGGAGCACCGCTCGTGTTTGTGCGCATGCGTGACTGGCGCTCCATTCATTTCTATGGAGCTGCCTAAAACAGCCCCCCTAAGTCCCGTGCTTCTCATGTAGCGCTCTCGATGACTTTAGGTCCCCCGGTTTCCATATCGCTGAGGGTCCCAGCGGTCTGACCCCCAGCGATCACACATGTATCCCCTATCCTGTGTATAGGGGATACATGTGTTTTGTGGGACAACCCCTTTAATCAAAATGACCACCTGGTTCCCATAGTGTCACTCCTCCTCCTATTTTATTTTCTCTCCATTTGTCTAATTTGAACGTTTTATCATTTTACTTGTTTATTACCTCCCCAATTGTAAAGCACTGCAGAATATGTTGGCGCTTTACAAACAAAGATTATTATTATTATGCCCCTTAAATTTATACATATATTTTGACTGACTGTTCATAATAACACAAAATAAGATTTTGGATAAAAAAATGTAATATATACAGAGACGTACACAAGAGAAGTTTAAGGCACCTGAGAACCCAAGGTCCGTGTCGCAAACGGTGACCGCAGGAAGAGGACACTCCTCTCCACTGTTATAACGGATACTATTGGCTATATACATTAGATGAGTTAGCCAATCCTGCATATTTTGCCGGGACCGCCCATCATATAATGTGTAGGTGACAGTCTGCCATTATGGCAAGGTAGGAGCGGGCATGTTGGATTCCTCCCCGAGTTATAAGTGGCAAACTCCCCACTACCCAGTGAATTAAACATGAAGTCGAGAGAGATATCTGTAAGGCGAACATCTATCTAAGGTATACAGCCAGCAAAAGTTGTACCCAAAATGTGCCCCTGCCTTGTGGGTGCCCTTAGCTACCCTGGACAAACAATATGGACATTTTCATACACGTGTTGTCTTAATTATACATAAACTATTACAGCCCGGGACCGTAAACCAGATCCTATTACTGTTCAATGCTGCCAATAACAGAGGCGGGGTTGTGACAACCACTCATACAAATAGAGAGAGAGTGGTTGTCACTGCGGATAGATGAACTTGTGTGTGTGTGTGTGTGTGTGTGTGTGTATATGTGTATATATATGTATGTATGTATGTATGTATGTATGTATGTATATATATATATATATATATATATATATATATATAACCAGAAGTTAAAACCGCTTCACAGATATTACACGAAGTAAATAGAACTGTCCATACAACGGTCTCTGTTTTGTGGAGTTGCCCTTTAAGCTACAATCTGTGTCCGCACAGCTAAGTTTAGACTCCATTCTATCAGCAATGATAATGTTACATGAAAGATGGAGATACCTTAATAGTATCACAATTAGAAAGCGTATGTTACTTCTAGTGATCTCCGAGGCGCCCTTGGTGCCGGCCTAACATAATAAACTCCACCAATAATGTGTCCGTGGTGTAATAGATTTTATGACTAGTAAAGGTTGTTGTCTGTTGATGATTAAACAAATTCTAAGAATCTAAGATTACCAAGGCAGCTTTCCCAAGCGGAACTATTCGTACTGGATTAACTGCGTCATGGGTTTTAAGTAGTCCTAAAACATGAAATACTCCAACAGGAATGTCATGGTCCCCTTTAGTAATTATCTAAGCTCTGTGCGATCAGGTTTTTATGTTGAATGTTCTTGGTGCCGTGTGATTCGGAAGCTTGACTTGCTTTTTGCGAACGCAACGTGCCATTTGCTTCTATTGGAGTATGTCTAGTCGAGAAATGGCGTGCTTCAATATGATGGGTGCAACTTCTTTGTGTCTTAGAAAATCTGCAATCGACGTCATCTAGGCCCGGCCTAGGTTTTGGGAAGGCTCACTTTTTAACGTTACAAAATATTTCCGACTTTGTTTTTGAAAATTAGATTTTGGGGTTGTACAGGGTTAGAAAAACATGGCTGCGTTTTTTCCAAAAAAGTGCCATACCTGTACACAGGTTGTGTGTGGTATTGCAGCTCAGGCTCATTCACTTTAATGGAGCTAAGCTGCAATACCGGACACACCCTATAAACATGTGTGGTGCTGTTTTGTTCTTGAAGATCGCAGCCATGTATCTCTAATTTTGGGCAACACCTTTTTAAAGCTCTAGAAACTTGGTAAAAAAAAAAACATTTTCACCCATTGATCCATATTCTATACAAAAGTATTATCATGCTGGTATAGTAAAGATGTTTTACTTTGGTCCTCAAATCCCCAACTGAATGGGTGTAGAAAGTGCCGACTTTTTTTTTTTTTTTTTTAACCCTTTAATTAGCACAGAGCTGTTGTCACTTCCCTTCCCCCTTACTTTTCTTGACTGTGACAATGAACACAGTAGAAAGCTCCGCCCACTGTAAAGAGGTTACGAAACCTGTACTCCAGCCTGAAACATGATGGGTAGTAAATTAAAATATTTACCAGAAAAAAATTGCTCTACCATGTAAGTTACGGTATTTATTGTGCCATTGACGTCCGTATTAATGGTCACGGGAATTACCCTTTAAATTTTAGGATCGGTCCACTCATCACTCCTGAACAGTAAACTACGGTATATGTTTTGTATATCTTTTTGTGGATATTCTTACGATGTGTGGGTTCTCTTGGTGCTTCAGGTCTGTGTTTAAAGACTGGACGGTGTAAGGTGGTCGTGTGTCAGTTTTACGGGGCCTGTAATACAAAACCTTTTGGCTATAAATGTAGCTCTCTTGTTGACACTTGTTTAAAGTCTTGCTGAACGTAAACCCCCTATATGGAATCTGAAGCGGCCTGCACGACGCGTGTCATCCATACATCGTGTGGACTGTTTATTCCAGGATGGCAAGTAGATTATTCAGACTACCCCGAAATGGGCACTGTGTTCGGGAAGGGAGTGTGTAATGGCTCAGATGTTTATATCATACTGATCACTTCATCTCAACACCTTTGCCCAAAGATATACTATGGTGATCCGGTGTTTATCTCGTGGTTTTAGATTGTGCAAGTCATTTACGGACACGAATAGAGTTGACGTACGTCGTAATCCCCTGTACTGTGACAAATGTTTAGAAGACCGTTCTATGACTTTTTGTATAGATTGTAATCGGTACGTTGATTCCTTTTAATAATTGTTCTCTTGGTTCTCTTAAAGGGGTTGTCCGTATTTTATGGCGTGTCTGTCAGACATCGTACAAGTAGTTAAAATAACACCAACATTTTGTGGTGCCAAATTCCAACTGCAAGCCTGGGCAGATCTTCTATCCGTGATGTACAATTGTGGTTAATATGAACAAAAAATTATTTTGAGGAGCTGTCGCTTTTAGACGGCAAGAAGTCCAAAAATGCCTCCCCTCTGTGATGAAAGAATTGTAGATCTTTGGAATATATAAACACTTTTTTCAGATTTTTCTGGAATAATTTGGTTGGTTCTCCTGTAACTGAGAGATATGACCCCTAAATCCCAAAGATTGCTATTAAACCCAAAGTCATATGTACTATTGAGGCAGCCCATTCGGCGGACATAACACCCTTGGAGTCCAGCCCTGGTTGATCCGATCTCTTCTGCTATGAACGTAGTCTAGCATAGTTACTTAGGTTGAAGAAAAGACCGGTTCAACCTTTCTTAATCAATTACCTATCATTGATTGCTAGATTAATTATAACCCTCAATGCCATTCATCAGTAAATAATAATCTAGCCTTTTTTTTTCAATGCTGACATAGTATCTGCCATTACTACCACTTGGGGTAGCAAATTCCATAGTTTGACTGCTCTAACTGTAAAGAACCCTTTTCTATATTGATATCTGAAATGTCTTTCTTCCACACGCAATGAATGTCCCCTGGTAGATGGTAGAGTCCTATCAGGTAAACTGCATTGTTAACAATACAGGGGGAGAGGAATTTGCCCAAGGGCCATGGAAAGGGTGTGGAGGGGGAAACAAACACCGTGACCTTCTGTCCAGCATGGCAAAACCCGCACCATAATTGGGGCCCACCTTCGTCTTTTCTATGGGGCCTCAAGTCCTCTTTGGAATGCACTGGGGCCCATCCTTGGTTGGCTACGTCACTGATTTTAATAGGTTATGAGAACACGTGGACGTCCCTTCTCCACATGGTAAACATTCCAAAATATGGGAATCAACCAAAAGGATCATGGCAAGGAGAGTGGGGGCAAAGTGACAATTCCTGCTATCCAAGTTGGCAAGGTTTGTGGTGGTGTCAACTAGTACTAAATGGGGGGGGGGGGGGGATTTCACTGATCATAAAAGAACACCATAGCATACCATATAAAGAAAAGAAAAAAAAAAGACAAGTGACGCATATTTTGACCTATAAGAACAGCAGCTAATTTTAGGATTTTAAGGCTTCATTGGCAGAAGATGATACACATTCTGCCTGTCCATCCCACAAATGACTAGATTTAAAGTTCACACAACAGCTGGTAAACAGGAAACCTCAAAACCCACAAAATAAACATAGTATACTCATAATTTTTTTTTTTCTCCATTTTTGTATAAAGCTCAAAGGAAATCATTGCCTTCAATACAATATGTACAGCATACGTACTTATGTTAACTACGCACTTTCACCAGTTCCGCATCTCGCGGGCAAATAAAATATGACCGAAGAAGGTAAAATATAGTATTCGGTCTGGTGGTACCTGGCTGTTAATCGTGCATGATGCTTATGGTTTCTCATGAGTTATGGGAAGAGTATTTTTGACTCTATTGTCCTCGTGCTTTTCTTGCTGCAGAAGTGCTATAACCCTGTTAGAACTACAACTTGTCACCTTATTTGTTGTTTTTTAACCTGTGAATGCGATTTTAGCTTTCATCCATTAGTCTTTCCATCCATGGTCCCGTCCCATTGACTTCATTGTAAAAAGCAACAGATGTAAAAGCGGTCTACTTAGTTGGTCTATGGGATGAAAAATTTTACCTACTGGATAGTTTGGATCTACGTGTTTTTTGACACAATAGTGCGGTCCATTAAATTGTTTTTTATATTACAATGGAATGGACCATAAAACCGTTACGTGTGGAGAGCGCCTAGGTAATATACATCCATGTGCTGGGCTGTAAGCCACTTGCAAAGTTACATGTAGTTGTTTTTTATAATATTTTCGCATATACAGTGTAAGGGCCTGTTCACATCACCGTTCGCTTTCCGTTCCGGGGTTCCGTCTGAGGTTTCCGTCGGGTGAACCCGCAACAGAAAGTGAAAGCTCAGCTTCCGTTTCAGTCACCATTGATCTCAATGGTGACGGAACATCGCTAATGGTTTCCGTTCGTCACCATTCTGGCAGGTTTCCGATTTTCCGACTGAATCAATATCGAGAGTCGACTGACTACGCTATTGATTCAGTCGGAAAACCGGACCCGATGGAAACCTCCGACGGAACCCCGGAACGGAAAGTGAACGGACCCTAACTCTTGGTATGACCTTCTCTTAAGGCCTTATTCACATGACAGGGTCCAAGTGTCGGCCGATAAAATCTGCCAATTTGTGCCGTTTTTCCCGGCCGTTTTGCATTTGTTCCGTGTTGACGTTTTTAACGGCCGATTTGGACCCATTTTGCATCCGTTTTTTTCCCTGTCCGTTTTAAAATCTGATGAATTTCATTTGTACATATTTGCCACACACTTCCCTCTGTAGATAATGCCACACACTGTCCTCTGTAGATACTGCCACAGCCCCCCTGTAGGTAGTGGCACACAGCCCCCCCTGTAGGTAGTTGCACACCGCCCCCCCTGTAGGTAGTTGCACACAGCCCCCCTGTAGGTAGTTGCACACAGCCCCCCTGTAGGTAGTGGCACACAGCCCCCCTGTAGGTAGTGGCACACAGCCCCCCCTGTAGGTAGTGGCACACAGCCCCCCCTGTAGGTAGTGGCACACAGCCCCCCCTGTAGGTAGTGGCACACAGCCCCCCCTGTAGGTAGTGGCACACAGCCCCCCCTGTAGGTAGTGGCACACAGCCCCCCCTGTAGGTAGTGGCACACAGCCCCCCCTGTAGGTAGTGGCACACAGCCCCCCCTGTAGGTAGTTGCACACCGCCCCCCCCTGTAGGTAGTTGCACACCGCCCCCCCCTGTAGGTAGTTGCACACAGCCCCCCTGTAGGTAGTGGCACACAGCCCCCCTGTAGGTAGTGGCACACAGCCCCCCCTGTAGGTAGTGGCACACAGCCCCCCCTGTAGGTAGTGGCACACAGCCCCCCCTGTAGGTAGTGGCACACAGCCCCCCCTGTAGGTAGTGGCACACAGCCCCCCCTGTAGGTAGTGGCACACAGCCCCCCCTGTAGGTAGTGGCACACAGCCCCCCCTGTAGGTAGTGGCACACAGCCCCCCCCCTGTAGGTAGTGGCACACAGCCCCCCCCCTGTAGGTAGTGGCACACAGCCCCCCCCCTGTAGGTAGTGGCACACAGCCCCCCCCTGTAGGTAGTGGCACACAGCCCCCCCCTGTAGGTAGTTGCACACAGCCCCCCCAGTAGGTAGTGGCACACAGCCCCCCCCTGTAGGTAGTGGCACACAGCCCCCCCCTGTAGGTAGTGGCACACAGCCCCCCCCTGTAGGTAGTGGCACACAGCCCCCCCTGTAGGTAGTGGCACACAGCCCCCCCTTGTAGGTAGTGGCACACAGCCCCCCCCTGTAGGTAGTGGCACACAGCCCCCCCCCCCCTACCTGTCTGTAGATAGTACCACCGATCCAGGAGAAGTCCCTGGCTTCAATGTCCATATATGAAGACAGTGAAGTCAGGAACTTCTCCTGGAGCGGAGACACCGGCCACATCGCCGGGGATTCCGCTTCAGAAGTCTGTGACTTCAATGTCCATATATGGACACCGTGAAGTCAGGGACTTCTGCTGGAGCGGAATCCCCAATCCCCGACCACAGCGTTGCCGAAGCTCCTCCTCCTCACATGCACTTCGCACTATGAGGAGGAGACAGTGAGCGACGGAAGACACGGCCGTCACTTGGAGCACATTCAAGTGATGGCTGTGTATTACCCGGCCCCATAGACTTCTATGGCGGCCGGGAGAATGGCAGAAAATAGGGCATGTCCCATTTTTTGACGGCCGGGTTTTACCGGGCTGTCCAAAAATCGGTCGTGTGAATAGCCCCATTAGGGGTCTATTGTTCCTACTGCAGCCGTGTGACGGACGATTTTTGAACAGCCGTCACACGCCCGGGAAAACCTGTCATGTGAATAAGGGCTAAGGGAAACCAGTTAGGCCAACAGATGACTATTTCAGTGAAAAATTCAGCCCTATAAAAGTGCTTTGAGTCCAGAACAAAAAGATTCATTTGTAACGACAAATTCTTGAAGGTGTATCTTTCTATTTTGGCTTTTCGATCTCTATATCTCAACTGTTAACATGTTGACAGTTTTGCTTAGTAACGCCGTCGCTAATCCACATTCAATAGCTACAAATTATCCCAGCTTCCCGTATACTTTACTCGGTTTATGTATTTAGAATTCAAAGGTCGTCACCTGCTCAAATTGGCGCCAGATAACAACTCCGTAGAATGTGTTTTTCTCAAATAGTCTTTTTGTTTTATCCGTGGACTTGCCGAGGGTTAACCATCGCCGACACAGTCAGATAGTAAACACCGTCTTCACCTGCCTTGATTATAACGATGCTTTCAAACCAGTGATCTTACAAAGACAAAGGGTTTTTATTAGTCGTAATGAAGGATATTTGCGGTTGCGGTTCGTCTCAGGGCTGAAATTATTTCTTGGCACATCCCTTTGAAATCCAGTAGCTTTTTTCATGTTTTGTTCCTCGAATAAAAGAACGGGTTTGGTATCCTGGAAGTTGCAACTCGATAGCGACAGGTGTGAGATGGCGCTTGTGGGAATGTGAGACTTGACACAGTGTCGCTTTGTGATGAATACTGAGCTTGAATAACAAGCGGTGGGTTGACAATAAAGCTGAGAAATGGCGATCAGTTGGCAGAAATGTTTGTTTATAGATATTGATAAGCGGCAGCTACTTCGTCTTATGTGGATCCTAAAGAGGTTTTTACACTGTGCGATTATCGAGGCAGACGATCGTTCATAGAACGCTCCTTGACGATAATTGCCCTATGTAAACAGGGCCACGATCAGTTGAACGAGCAAACGCCCGACCTTCTGCTGATCGTATAGTTTTAAGAAAGTAAAATATTATCATTGTCGGCCGCACATCTCCCTGTGTAAACTGGGAGACGCGCTGCCAACGTGACAATAACGTATGGGGACGAGTGATCGGAGTAATGACCGCTCGAGTCCCCATCCATAGCACACCAGCGTCAATCATTTATCGGCCGGTGTAATAGGGCCTTTAGTCGGCCAAATTTTTTTTAAGAATGTCTTTAACGAGAACCGTATTAACTTCGATGGCACAGTAGACTTTCCTTAGTTACATGGTAAAGAAACGATCAAAATAAGTTCTACTGAATACCTTTTTATTTCGTTAGAAGTATCACTCCCATCATGCCTCAGTGTAGAAGCCAGATTTTGAATCCCTCGTCGTCTGGGAGGATCTTTGTCCTGTGCTCTTTGCTGCCCCCTGCTGAGTTATGAGCTGCCAATATCTGTCTCATGAAAGCAGTTGGCACTTTTTTAACCCTTGTGATGATGGTATATCTGAATTAAGCATTTTTGTTTTGGACTATTTTCCTGTAGGTTCTAAACCTTAGGCTGTATCTGGTCATAATAAGCCCTGTTTAAGGGTCTATACTACAGCCGGACCCCCCCCCCCCCCCCCCACAGTTCCATGGTCTAAGTTCGTTTAATTGAAGAACCAAGGAGGCCTTGTGTTTTGTCCATAATACGGATGCCAAAATGCAGGATTATTACAGCCATGTGATACTTTATACACTTATATTGCTACGGCCATCTGATAAACCAGACTAATGTGATAATTGAAGTCCTATAAAGGTCACAATATTGCCAGATTAAAGGATTTTTTCTGTTTAAAGGGGGTTTTCTCCGAATCTGATTATCACCTATCCACAGGAAAGGTGATAATTGTCTGATCACTGGGATCCCCACCGATTGTGAGAACGGGGGTCCCGAACTCTGTTCCTTCATGATGCTTGACCTCCGTGAGGGGAACCTTGAATGGAGCGGTGGTCGAGCATGCCTGCTGCCACTCCATTCAAGGTACATGGTAATGGCGCAAACAGGCAGAGTACTGCACTGGTGTTTCCGTCAGTACCCTAGATATTGAATGGAGTGGCTGGCGAATGCTCGACTACCGCTCCATTTAAGCTCCTCCTCACTGTGGCGGGTGCTTTGTAAAAACAGGGGTCTTCAAACGGTGGGGGTCCCAGCAGTGAGACCCCTAGCGATCTGACAATTATCGTCTCTCCTTTTAATGTCATCTACGTTATCTTATTGAATTGCCCTTATTCTCTTTGACTGGATCCTCTCCGCACCGATATACACGCTGTGAAGTTTTTAGCGACTGTCTGCCAGCAATGGAACAGCTTGAAATATATATCTCTAGAATATATCAAGGGCATAATAATAAATTGGATCGGAGACACATTTCAAGCCCTCAGATAATTAAGCGTTTAACGAAGCTTGGTGAATAACAAATGTTTTAGTTTTGTGTCATTACACAAGTATGTTACAGTCTCCGGTTCTGACGGATTGTATTGGATTCCTCAGATATATTGGTCTCTTTTTGGCTCCTGTCAGCGTTGTACTGTAGCTTTATAAGAGATTTCAGCGCTGCATTGTGGTAAATACAGTTATGGCTGGGGCAGGAAGACCTTTATAGTCTGAAAACGTATCGCACGGAGCATATTTGACGATCAAATCAAGAGACCTGTTAAGCCCCGCCCAGTTCAGTCCGGGAACGCCCTCGAAATGCCCCTTTTTAAAGCAAATTAACATAAATCACTTTCCCTTCTGTGCTTCGGTCCACAGGACTGTCCTGGGTGAATCGGGACTGTTGGCAACTATCGAGAGCCTATGAAATGTTCCGAACCTATGGATAAATTCATCAGAATCTTCTTTTTTTTTTTTTTTTTTTTTTTCCCCCCCCCCTTTTTCGGTCTCCTCATTGTGTTTACGTATTTCACTCCTTCCCCATCATGGACTGACTCTTCTGATTTTAACTTGTTTGTATATTTTGGTTAGGTATTCTGCTGGAAGGAGAGATAAACATAGAATTGTTTTCTTGGTATTCCAGATTTGGCAGGAAAGTTCCCACCACAAACTAGACTATTTATCCCGCTTAAATTTGGGCAGATCAGGGCTAAGGTAGCAACGTCAGGTGATTGGATAAGCCTTGTGACCCATGTGACCTGGTTGCTGGGGAAGTTTAGAGAATCTGCCCAGTAACCGGACAGTTAGTGGGCCTGTGACATCCATGTGACCTACTTGTTTTGTATATATTGACCGGTTCTGTGGAGTATAGATCTGTTCGATCCTGAACGCCTGTATCTTCTGGATCGAACTCCAATTTCGACAAATAGGCAGATACTTCATACCCTTCTGGCACCCATAGCCCTGCTTTGCATAGTCAGAAAATCAATTAATAGCTCCCCCGATGTGGCCCCATTTATTGTTTGATTATTGATTGGCTGGCTTAGGTGAATCAGTCATGGCCGTTGCGTTTTTTTTTTGTAGATGCCAACTAACAATTGTATGTAATTTTTCTCCTTTCATACATGACCGACAATTTCTTCTTTCTGGGTATGGCCAAAGTGGCACAGATGTGATTTTTTTTTTTTTTTTTTCTGTAAATGGAATTCATGGCAACCATCTGTGCTGCCAAAATAGCGAAACACCGGATTCTTATACGCAGCGTAGGGAGGAAATGCTGAGGGCAGCATTCTTTGAAAGGCAGATGAATGTAATCTTCTCCGGGCTGTCTTCAGGGGGAAAAAAAAATAAATTGTGGAATCTTGGCTCAGTTTGTGAATATAAAATAACGTGGCGCTTTTATACAACCTGCGCCCGGAAGAAGCAAAAACGAAATTGTGTCCCTATATATATTATATTATCTCGTTGGCACAAATAAGATTTTGGGTTACTTGCCATGTGCTTAAATAGGACACATTAATTTTAAATTGTCATCCCAACGAGCATTTCGCCCTAAAAAAAGAAAAATGAACAATTTTATTCGGTTGTTTTTATTTCTTTTTAAAGGGACAGAGACCAAAATAATCACTCTACCAGATCGGGAGTGGTCAGGGCAAGTATAATGTAGGAATGATAATTATTTAGCAAGAAATGGGATTCTTTAATATTCTTATGACGGCTAATACCTAAATATTTCTTACAGAAAGAGAAAATGTGCTGTGTAGAGCATGGTCAGGGTGGTTTCTAAATTAAAGGGGATTTCCACTTTGGGTGATACCATCACCATTATCTTCTTTATAAATGGCAGGTTAACGTCTGTACATGTCCCATTAATTTAGAGCATCTGTATAATGCCCTATAAGGTTGGTTTCACACGCGTTTTGCCAGAAAAAAATGTTCAAAATGAAAATGCCACTAAAAATACCATAAAAAATGCTGTAAAAAAAACAAACACTGAAAGAAGCCTGAAATCTGATCTTGTGACCACTATGTAGCTTCTAGTGGAAGTGATCCCTGCTCTTCTGACTCTTTATAAACTGGAACCTACCTGTCTGTAATGAGTCGCATTTAGGCCCCATGCACACGACTGTATTTTCATCTATCCGTAAATACGGATTCGTAGTCATCCGTAACTTATCCATATATACGGATCCGCAAAAAAGAAGGCTGCAATTGATGTCACCAACATAGCAACGCTTCTGTAAATACGGACGGTTTACGGATGCACATCTGTAGCCGTCAGTCTTTACAGTGGTGCCCATAGGCTCCTATGGGAGAGTCCGTGCCGTAATTATGGACAAGAATACGACCGGTTGTATAATTTTTTTCAGCATGTGCGCCCATCCGTAAAAATACTGAAAGGTGTCCGTGGCCAATAGAAATGAATGGGTCCGTAATTACGGATGAAATATACGGTCGTGTGCATGGGGCCTTACTGTGCGTTTCGTATGACTTTTTTAAATTCTCCCGGTTTGGGACTACTTTAAGAAGCTTTTTACTGGGGCAACAATTGACAGCAATTTTAGGGTCTCTATAAGATGCCCTAATGTAACGGGTCCTCGTGGCAGATGAAGGACATTTGCCTAAATGGGGTCACCCAATGGAGAACAAACTCTAATTTGTGCCTCCGTTTGCCATTGGTAATAAATCTCTCAAATATGAATTTACTAATCTGGTGTCAGACCTGGAGTGGGTGCATCTTTTTAAATGCCCATCCATTTCCGACATCCTTACCTCTCCATTTCTATCATGGGAGGGGGGAATTATATCCGGACACATTCTGGATGTCTCACTTGGGGAAAAGAGGCAGAAGTTTGTATGAGGGAAGCATATTAGGAGTTTGCATGCCCTCTAGGGCATGAATTTAATATAATGGTAGGACCCCTTTAAATATCACCACTGGGTTACGACTCTCACCATTCTATTGATGATTCGCACACCGTATGCAGCTTCTTATCTGGTGTGGATGATTATTTCATTATAACAAGCCGTTATTTATTAGTATGGTAAATAATACTCATAAGATAAACTGGAAAAACAGAGGCACTGATGTCCTGCCAGGACTGCGGCGACAGGAGAGACTGGCGCTTGTACGGGGAACAGTTCAAATCAGGTTAGAAAGACTGCAGCCTTGGAATAATCCGGGGCACCGCTTTGCAGAACAGCTGCCAGTCCTTTATACAGGTATGACAAAGCATAGGAGTGCGCCAGGGGCTGCTAATAAAGTGCAGGCATTACATCATTGCCGATTTATCATAATCCACTAACATACGGCTTGTTCTTTAGAGTTTCGATGGAAATCGGTGCGTAAGATGCAGGTATAGTCCCTGCACCGTACTCCCAGACGCTAGCGCAAAAGCTATACCTTGGTCCGGCAGTCTACGCCCGCCATATGTGTATAGGGTTTATATATACTATGAAGTAGCCAAGTGGCAGAGTTGTATTGGGACCACTACGTCGTCTGCACTACTTCACCAGCATATGAGAACCAGTTCTCCATAGGGGCCAATGACCTTGTGGACACACGCATTTCCCACCCGGGATTTTGGGACCTTTACTGCATGTGTAACACGAGTGTAGTCTTATCCGTCCATAACTATGCATCAATAATGTGAATATTAATACTAATATTAGTATTTACATCCTGGGAGCCTATAGGCACAAAAATACTTGCTGCCTTATGGCCCTCCAAAGAATAAATTCACACTGAAAACCATGCCAATATGTAAACACACTCATAAATATAATAATTTATTTTAATTCGTAACCATACTTGAAACATAAGTACTACATACAAAAAAATACTAAATAGAAACGACTGCACACACAGACAGCTACATCTTAAATAATGACCCTGATGAGTAGATTCCCTCAGGACTGCCCTTAGGCATATGCCTCGTGTGGCTAATGGAAAATCTGGCATTGAATAACACGGGAAAAGTGGAGATAGTCAGGAAGCAGGGGGGGGGTGTTAAGTCTTGACTTGCGGATGGAAGGTTTTTCCAAATCCTCCTTCCCTTTCCCCTTGTTCTCAGTACACTTTTTACGTTCTTGTGTTCAAGCCAACCAGGAGTGACTCTTACACAGAGAAATTTTAATCCAAACATTGCTTCCAGTTCCTAATATTTTTTTTTATTTTTTTTTTTGGGGGGGCGGGGGCGTTCTGGTTGTTATCCTTACACCTGAAAAATGCCATATTTACTCATACATGGGCAGGTTAAAAAAAACAAAAACCTTCCCAGCAGCATGCAGATAACCCACAATGCATCGGTGCTGCCTCCCCTATACAGTATATCATTGTGGCTTGTTTGCATGCTTCTGTGAACTGTTTTTTAACCTGCCCTTGTATAAGTATGGCCTTTTTCTGTGATTTTGAGTAGATTTGATCCCATTTTATGTGATTTATCCTCACACCTGCATTTCAATTGTTTGAATATATGCAAAAAGTATGTGCCCTGTAAGATTGGAGTTTTGCATATTAGGATTAGTATTGGCCGTGTAGTCCTCAGATATAAAAATCTAGCATCTGTGTAACATATCCTCCTCTTAAATTAAATTTGCAAAGCATAAAAAAGAAAAAATCCATTGCTTTTGGAAACCATTGACAAGCTGCTGTTGATGGATTCTTTAGTCTCGTGCATAATAATAATGCTTTTATTTAAAGGGGTTTTCTAGGAAAGATCATCAATAAAGATCGTGGGGGTCGGACTCCTGGGATACCCGCCGATCAGCTGAGTAAAGTAGCCGCTGGCTCTTCAATTTCTACCAGGCACAGTGCTGTACACATCCGTAGCAGCTGTGCCTAGAACTTAAGCTCCATTCCATTCACTTGAATGGCACCGGAACTGCAAACCCAGGCACAGCCGCTATGGAAGTGTACAGTGCTGTGCCCGTAAATTGTGAAGAGTCCGAGGTGACAAGCGCCGTGGCACCATTAAATAGCTGGGGGTGTCAGGATTAGACCCCCACCGATCTGATATTGATGACCTATCCCCTTTAACACACCTGCGCACCACTCCTCATCGATACGTAACTATTCCGACATATGCGTTATTAAAGTGAAGCTCCACCTTCGATTATTATTTGACATATAGTCAGATTTGCATCTGGGTAATATAGCCCTATTTTGCTCAATTCAAATTTGTACAATAAAAGAAAAAACTATTGCTTTTGGAAACCATCAACAAGCTGCTATTAATAGATTCTTTAGTCTTTTTATGTGCCTCATTCATAATAATACCTCACTGTGAATGGGTTGTTAGTCTGATTGGCTCATTTACACGCTCCTATCTGTCTGGCCCATTAACACATACATGTCCAATGCTGGCATTAGACACCCATATATTTATCATGTGTATTCACACACACCATAATGAAAAAATTGCATGCCCTATATACGCCATGGCTCCGGCCCAAGAGTATGAACTAGAATTTTTAAAACACCACTTACATTAAACATTGAAGTGGCAAATGCAACAAAGTTTGGCTTCTGTGATCCTGTCCTTATGCCTCATGCACACGATTGTGCTTGGCGGCCGGGTCCTATTTTTCCACGGATCGGAATGTCTGGTCTGTTTTCATGGACCCGATTCACCCGCTAAAGTGAATGGGCCCGTGAAAACTATCGGGTGCCACACGGATGCCTTGAAAAATGGCCCCAGTGGCACTCTATCGCCTGCAACGGGCATTATTGTCCTGATAGTCCTGAACCTCGCCCTGAACTTGCTGGTAGTTCGTAGGTGTGGAGTGCGTACTATGTGTGATCTGTTACTTGTCTCTGGAGGGAAGACATCTGTTTACACTGCGGTGACAGGTTTATACTGTAAAGGGAGCGCAGAATTGTTTGAAGAGTCATTTTAGTGTTGAACTTTCTGTGATACACGTTGGCAGAGTCCTGTACTTTTTTGTTTTTCTAGGGTGTAGACTGCGGCGGGGATTGGAGCCATTTTCTATGGTTTAGTAAAACTACAGGACGGTTTCCCACACGCTGCGAAAAAAAAGCCGTAAAAAGTGCAGAAATTGACACGCGGTACAGATTCTCAATCTGCAGCATGTCAATTTCTCTTGTGAAAACGCTGTAGGATTTCTGCACAGGATAAGCCATCAATATCAGAATGGTGGGAGTCCAACTCCCGGCACCCCCCACCGATCGCCTGAGTAGAGGAGCTGCGGCGGAGCGTCCCCTTCATTGTTCACCAGCACAGCGCCCAATGTTTTGTAGTGGCTGTGCCTGGTTCTGCAGCTCAGTCCCATTCAAGTGAATTGGATTTAGCTGCAATACCAAGCACAGCCACTACAAAATGTCGCTGTGCATAATAATCAATGAAGGGGACTGTCGCGGCCCTTCAGCTGATCAGTGAGGGTTCTGGGAGTTGAACCCCCACCAATTTGATATTAATGGTCTATCCTAAGAATCGGCCATCAATAACAAAGTTGCGAAACCCTTTTGACTGCTCATATCCCTGACTGTCATATAGTGGTTGGGTAATCTTCTACCTGTTTAGAGCAATTTCTCATTGATACAGAGAAGTGTCTGGCGGCTGTTGTCTTCTGCCTCCGTGTGTATCTGTCCCCATGAGATAGCGATGTCCGGATTAGACATTAATGAAGTACAAGCTCAATGTGCAGCAGGAACATTTACCGATGGAGCGCGGTTGTGTGGCAGCATATAATGGCTCTGCCCTTCCTTTGTGTTGTCTCAGTTCTTCAGACATCACCTTAATAATCTTCCCTCCTAAGGGCCTATGCTTTCTGCCTGGTGACAGATAAGACAGTAGTATTAGTGTCACTCTCTTTATTTTGAGGTGTAAATTTAGGCTAGAGCTCCTGTCATAGCTGTATGCAATGTGTTGGCGGCTTGAGTAACCGGCTTTTCTCATCAGGTGGCATTTACCTATTGTCAATAGGATGCCACGGCAACTATTTGTGGTTGCCACAGTTAAAACAAAGTCCTTAAATGGGTTCTCCACTTTTTTTTTTTTTTTTGATCCCCAGTGATCAGCTGTATTCTGTGGGGAACCTGATAACAAGTGTTCTATTTCTCTGCAGCGCTACCGCAGGAAAAATAAAGCATTACATGTGCCCATTGTTGTCACTGAGCCCCTTTAAGGAAGTGTCCCGGGTCCTCCAGAGACATAAACACTCTTTGTAGCCACTCTCTCTGCTCTGTCCAATTGATGGAGGTGCTGAATGCAGGACTCCACTCTATTAAAGGGGTTTTCCAGGAGTCAAACATTGATGGACTATCTTCAGGATAGGCCATCAAGGTTTGACTGGTGGGGAATGGACCCCCTCCGATTAGCAGAATAGTTTATAGTGGTACAGTGGCTCTTCCGTACAGGTGTATCTGAGCTTGCAGTACCAGGCACAGCCACACTTGTATGGATGGTGCTGTTTGACCGTCACATGACCATGGACCTATTTTTATCCACTGGAAGTAAACATTGACGGTTCCCATTGAATGACCACAAGCAGAGATATTCAAAACCGAATTGATACAGAAAGTATATTCGAAAATTCTATACTTTTTTTTTATTTTTTTTTCCTATAAAGGATAACCTTTATTTGCTGAAACTATTAGGAAAGACTGTCAATGTTTAAGTCCTGTAAAATCAATTTTAACTCCAAATTCGATAATGGCAAAATTTAGAAGAGGGGTTTTCTAAATCAGACAACCCCTTTAAAAAAAATCAAAAAAAACAACAGTAGTTCCCATAGGAGTGCCCCCATAAGTGTCTCAAATGTCCCTATAAAAACAGTTTTTGCCTCTGATGTCAGAACGTGATTTTCATTGTGGGTATCAACGTGTAGTGATGGTGTCGCGTGCAACTGTGAGGGTGACTCCGTACATCAGCCTCCTATCTATCTATCGATCTATCGATCGATCGATCTTTTCGATTAACCCTCGAACGGCGAAAATAATACTAAATTGATCCAATAACATGTAGTGTGTGTTTTTGGAGTTAAGTTCACTGTCTTAAGTAGAACTATTTATTGACCAATTGTACTGCGTATAACCCGCTTCATTACACATCCAGCAAATAATGTTCCATTTTATCCATAAAATAGACTAGAAGTGCTATAATTGACCAATGAACACTGGAGCCCTCAGTACATGATAGAGTGCATTAAATGGGCGCTGCTGATTATTTTCAATAGGCCATTTGTCCCACAGAATGAGGTTGTTTATTGAGCTGAACTGTCCCTTGACACATCGCCCCTTGATTGAAACGCCTCATTCAGTGCCGTACAGTCAGCACGCTGCTCCCTGGCCTGCCCGGGCACCAGACACAGCGCGCCATTCAGTAACCGGACAGCGGCAGAAACAAGGGTTCATATCATTAAATTGTATAGAAGCCTTCATAGAGTGGTGTGTCCTGAAAAATGTCATCATATATGGGACCGCTGTGTCTAATAAAATTTGACTGCTCTATCTATCTCATATCTATCTTATCTCTCTCATATCTCTCATATCTCTCTCACATCTCGCTCTCTCTTCTCTCTCTTCTCTCGCTCTCTCTTCTCTCGCTCTCTCTCTTCTCTCGCTCGCTCTCTTCTCTCGCTCGCTCTCTTCTCTCGCTCTCTCTCTCTCTCCTCTCGCTCTCTCTCTCTCTCCTCTCGCTCTCTCTCTTCTCTCGCTCTCTCTCTTCTCTCGCTCTCTCTCTCATTCTCTCGCGCTCTCTCTCTCATTCTCTCGCGCTCTCTCTCTCATTCTCTCGCGCTCTCTCTCTCATTCTCTTGCGCTCTCTCTCTCATTCTCTCGCGCTCTCTCTCTCATTCTCTCGCGTTCTCTCTCTTTCTCTCGCGCTCTCTCTCTCATTCTCTCTCGCGCTCTCTCATTCTCTCTCTCGCGCTCTCTCTCTCGTTCTCTCTCGCGCTCTCTCTCTCATTCTCTCTCGCGCTCTCTC